>NW_027619106.1:0-52888 GCF_964187855.1 Myxine glutinosa
AATACAAGTGCAAAAGTGGTTTCCTGCACCAACACAAGTGCGAAAAGTGGTTTTTCAACACTAACACAAGTGCGAAAAGTGGTTTTTCAACACTAACACAAGTGCGAAAAGTGGTTTTTCAACACTAACACAAGTGCAAAAAGTGTTTTTTCCACACTAATACAAGTGCAAAAGTGGTTTCCTGCACCAACACATGTGCGAAAAGTGGTTTTTCAACACTAACACAAGTGCGAAAAGTGTTTTTTCCACACTAATACAAGTGCAAAAGTGGTTTCCTGCACCAACACAAGTGCGAAAAGTGGTTTTTCAACACTAACACAAGTGCAAAAAGTGGTTTTTCAACACTAACACAAGTGCGAAAAGTGGCTTTTCAACACTAACACAAGTTCGAAAAGTGTTTTTTCCACACTAATACAAGTGCAAAATGGTTTCCTGCACAAACACAAGTGCGAAAAGTGGTTTTTCAACACTAACACAAGTGCGAAAAGTGTTTTTTCCACACTAATACAAGTGCAAAAGTGGTTTCCTGCACCAACACAAGTGCGAAAAGTGGTTTTTCAACACTAACACAAGTGCGAAAAGTGGTTTTTCAACACTAACACAAGTGCAAAAAGTGGTTTTTCAACACTAACACAAGTGCAAAAAGTGTTTTTTCCACACTAATACAAGTGCAAAAGTGGTTTCCTGCACCAACACATGTGCGAAAAGTGGTTTTTCAACACTAACACAAGTGCGAAAAGTGTTTTTTCCACACTAATACAAGTGCAAAAGTGGTTTCCTGCACCAACACAAGTGCGAAAAGTGGTTTTTCAACACTAACACAAGTGCAAAAAGTGGTTTTTCAACACTAACACAAGTGCGAAAAGTGGCTTTTCAACACTAACACAAGTTCGAAAAGTGTTTTTTCCACACTAATACAAGTGCAAAATGGTTTCCTGCACAAACACAAGTGCGAAAAGTGGTTTTTCAACACTAACACAAGTGCGAAAAGTGTTTTTTCCACACTAATACAAGTGCAAAAGTGGTTTCCTGCACCAACACAAGTGCGAAAAGTGGTTTTTCAACACTAACACAAGTGCGAAAAGTGGTTTTTCAACACTAACACAAGTGCAAAAAGTGGTTTTTCAACACTAACACAAGTGCGAAAAGTGTTTTTTCCACACTAATACAAGTGCAAAAGTGGTTTCCTGCACCAACACAAGTGCGAAAAGTGGTTTTTCACACTAACACAAGTGCGAAAAGTGGTTTTTCAACACTAACACAAGTGCGAAAAGTGGTTTTTCAACACTAACACAAGTGCGAAAAGTGTTTTTTCCACACGAATACAAGTGCAAAAGTGGTTTCCTGCACCAACACAAGTGCGAAAAGTGGTTTTTCAACACTAACACAAGTGTGAAAAGTGTTTTTCAACACTAACACAAGTGCGAAAAGTGGTTTTTCAACACTAACACAAGTGCGAAAAGTGGTTTTTCAACACTAACACAAGTGCGAAAAGTGTTTTTTCCACACTAATACAAGTGCAAAAGTGGTTTCCTGCACCAACACAAGTGCGAAAAGTGGTTTTTCAACACTAACACAAGTGCGAAAAGTGGTTTTTCAACACTAAGACAAGTGCGAAAAGTGGTTTTTCAACACTAACACAAGTGCGAAAAGTGTTTTTTCCACACTAATTCAAGTGCAAAAGTGGTTTCCTGCACCAAAACAAGTGCCAAAAGTGTTTTTTTCAACCCTAACACAAGTGCGAAAAGTGGTTTTTCAACACTAACACAAGTGTGAAAAGTGGTTTTTCAACACTAACACAAGTGCGAAAAGTGTTTTTTCAACACTAACACAAGTGCGAAAAGTGGTTTTTCAACACTAACACAAGTGTGAAAAGTGGTTTTTCAACACTAACACAAGTGCGAAAAGTGGTTTTTCAACACTAACACAAGTGCGAAAAGTGTTTTTTCCACACTAATACAAGTGAAAAAGTGGTTTCCTCCACCAACACAAGTGCGAAAAGTGGTTTTTCAACACTAACACAAGTGCGAAAAGTGGTTTTTCAACACTAACACAAGTGCGAAAAGTGGTTTTTCAACACTAACACAAGTGCGAAAAGTGGTTTTTCCACACTAATACAAGTGCAAAAGTGGTTTCCTGCACCAACACAAGTGCAAAAAGTGGTTTTTCAACACTAACACAAGTGTGAAAAGTGGTTTTTCAACACTAACACAAGTGTGAAAAGTGGTTTTTCAACACTAACACAAGTGCGAAAAGTGTTTTTTCCACACTAATACAAGTGCAAAATTGGTTTCCTGCACCAACACAAGTGCGAAAAGTGGTTTTTCAACACTAACACAAGTGTGAAAAGTGGTTTTTCAACACTAACACAAGTGCAAAAAGTGGTTTTTCAACACCATCACAAGTGCAAAAAGTGTTTTTTCCACACTAATACAAGTGCAAAAGTGGTTTCCTGCACCAACACAAGTGCGAAAAGTGGTTTTTCAACACTAACACAAGTGCGAAAAGTCGTTTTTCAACACTAACACAAGTGCGAAAAGTGGTTTTTCAACACTAACACAAGTGCGAAAAGTGTTTTTTTCCACACTAATACAAGTGCAAAATTGGTTTCCTGCACCAACACAAGTGCGAAAAGTGGTTTTTCAACACTAACACAAGTGTGAAAAGTGGTTTTTCAACACTAACACAAGTGCAAAAAGTGGTTTTTCAACACCATCACAAGTGCAAAAGTGTTTTTTCCACACTAATACAAGTGCAAAAGTGGTTTCCTGCACCAACACAAGTGCGAAAAGTGGTTTTTCAACACTAACACAAGTGCGAAAAGTGGTTTTTCAACACTAACACAAGTGCGAAAAGTGGTTTTTCAACACTAACACAAGTGCGAAAAGTGGTTTTTCAACACTAACACAAGTGCGAAAAGTGTTTTTTCCACACTAATACAAGTGCAAAAGTGGTTTCCTGCACCAACACAAGTGCGAAAAGTGGTTTTTCAACACTAACACAAGTGCGAAAAGTGGTTTTTCAACACTAATACAAGTGCAAAAGTGGTTTCCTGCACCAACACAAGTGCGAAAAGTGGTTTTTCAACACTAACACAAGTGCGAAAAGTGGTTTTTCAACACTAACACAAGTGCGAAAAGTGGTTTTTCAACACTAACACAAGTGCGAAAAGTGGTTTTTCCACACGAATACAAGTGCAAAAGTGGTTTCCTGCACCAACACAAGTGCGAAAAGTGGTTTTTCAACACTAACACAAGTGCGAAAAGTGGTTTTTCAACACTAACACAAGTGCAAAAAGTGGTTTTTCAACATTAACACAAGTGCGAAAAGTGTTTTTTCCACACTAATACAAGTGCAAAAGTGGTTTCCTGCACCAACACAAGTGCGAAAAGTAGTTTTTCAACACTAACACAAGTGCGAAAAGTGGTTTTTCAACACTAACACAAGTGCGAAAAGTGGTTTTTCAACACTAACACAAGTGCGAAAAGTGTTTTTTTCCACACTAATACAAGTGCAAAAGTGGTTTCCTGCACCAACACAAGTGCGAAAAGTGGTTTTTCAACACTAACACAAGTGCGAAATGTGGTTTTTCAACACTAACACAAGTGCGAAAAGTGGTTTTTCAACACTATCACAAGTGCAAAAAGTGTTTTTTCCACACTAATACAAGTGCAAAAGTGGTTTCCTGCACCAACACAAGTGCGAAAAGTGGTTTTTCAACACTAACACAAGTGCGAAAAGTGGTTTTTCAACACTAACACAAGTGCGAAAAGTGGTTTTTCAACACTAACACAAGTGCAAAAAGTGTTTTTTCCACACTAATACAAGTGCAAAAGTGGTTTCCTGCACCAACACATGTGCGAAAAGTGGTTTTTCAACACTAACACAAGTGCGAAAAGTGTTTTTTCCACACTAATACAAGTGCAAAAGTGGTTCCTGCACCAACACAAGTGCGAAAAGTGGTTTTTCAACACTAACACAAGTGCAAAAAGTGGTTTTTCAACACTAACACAAGTGCGAAAAGTGGCTTTTCAACACTAACACAAGTTCGAAAAGTGTTTTTTCCACACTAATACAAGTGCAAAATGGTTTCCTGCACAAACACAAGTGCGAAAAGTGGTTTTTCAACACTAACACAAGTGCGAAAAGTGTTTTTTCCACACTAATACAAGTGCAAAAGTGGTTTCCTGCACCAACACAAGTGCGAAAAGTGGTTTTTCAACACTAACACAAGTGCGAAAAGTGGTTTTTCAACACTAACACAAGTGCAAAAAGTGGTTTTTCAACACTAACACAAGTGCGAAAAGTGTTTTTTCCACACTAATACAAGTGCAAAAGTGGTTTCCTGCACCAACACAAGTGCGAAAAGTGGTTTTTCAACACTAACACAAGTGCGAAAAGTGGTTTTTCAACACTAACACAAGTGCGAAAAGTGGTTTTTCAACACTAACACAAGTGCGAAAAGTGTTTTTTCCACACGAATACAAGTGCAAAAGTGGTTTCCTGCACCAACACAAGTGCGAAAAGTGGTTTTTCAACACTAACACAAGTGTGAAAAGTGTTTTTCAACACTAACACAAGTGCGAAAAGTGGTTTTTCAACACTAACACAAGTGCGAAAAGTGGTTTTTCAACACTAACACAAGTGCGAAAAGTGTTTTTTCCACACTAATACAAGTGCAAAAGTGGTTTCCTGCACCAACACAAGTGCGAAAAGTGGTTTTTCAACACTAACACAAGTGCGAAAAGTGGTTTTTCAACACTAAGACAAGTGCGAAAAGTGGTTTTTCAACACTAACACAAGTGCGAAAAGTGTTTTTTCCACACTAATTCAAGTGCAAAAGTGGTTTCCTGCACCAACACAAGTGCCAAAAGTGTTTTTTCAACCCTAACACAAGTGCGAAAAGTGGTTTTTCAACACTAACACAAGTGTGAAAAGTGGTTTTTCAACACTAACACAAGTGCGAAAAGTGTTTTTTCCACACTAATACAAGTGCAAAATTGGTTTCCTGCACCAACACAAGTGCGAAAAGTGGTTTTTCAACACTAACACAAGTGTGAAAAGTGGTTTTTCAACACTAACACAAGTGTGAAAAGTGGTTTTTCAACACTAACACAAGTGCGAAAAGTGTTTTTTCCACACTAATACAAGTGCAAAAGTGGTTTCCTGCACCAACACAAGTGCAAAAAGTGGTTTTTCAACACTAACACAAGTGTGAAAAGTGGTTTTTCAACACTAACACAAGTGTGAAAAGTGGTTTTTCAACACTAACACAAGTGCAAAAAGTGGTTTTTCAACACCATCACAAGTGCAAAAAGTGTTTTTTCCACACTAATACAAGTGCAAAAGTGGTTTCCTGCACCAACACAAGTGCGAAAAGTGGTTTTTCAACACTAACACAAGTGCGAAAAGTGTTTTTTCAACACTAACACAAGTGCGAAAAGTGGTTTTTCAACACTAACACAAGTGTGAAAAGTGGTTTTTCAACACTAACACAAGTGCGAAAAGTGGTTTTTCAACACTAACACAAGTGCGAAAAGTGTTTTTTCCACACTAATACAAGTGAAAAAGTGGTTTCCTCCACCAACACAAGTGCGAAAAGTGGTTTTTCAACACTAACACAAGTGCGAAAAGTGGTTTTTCAACACTAACACAAGTGCGAAAAGTGGTTTTTCAACACTAACACAAGTGCGAAAAGTGGTTTTTCCACACTAATACAAGTGCAAAAGTGGTTTCCTGCACCAACACAAGTGCAAAAAGTGGTTTTTCAACACTAACACAAGTGTGAAAAAGTGGTTTTTCAACACTAACACAAGTGTGAAAAGTGGTTTTTCAACACTAACACAAGTGCGAAAAGTGTTTTTTCCACACTAATACAAGTGCAAAATTGGTTTCCTGCACCAACACAAGTGCGAAAAGTGGTTTTTCAACACTAACACAAGTGTGAAAAGTGGTTTTTCAACACTAACACAAGTGCAAAAAGTGGTTTTTCAACACCATCACAAGTGCAAAAAGTGTTTTTTCCACACTAATACAAGTGCAAAAGTGGTTTCCTGCACCAACACAAGTGCGAAAAGTGGTTTTTCAACACTAACACAAGTGCGAAAAGTCGTTTTTCAACACTAACACAAGTGCGAAAAGTGGTTTTTCAACACTAACACAAGTGCGAAAAGTGTTTTTTCCACACTAATACAAGTGCAAAATTGGTTTCCTGCACCAACACAAGTGCGAAAAGTGGTTTTTCAACACTAACACAAGTGTGAAAAGTGGTTTTTCAACACTAACACAAGTGCAAAAAGTGGTTTTTCAACACCATCACAAGTGCAAAAAGTGTTTTTTCCACACTAATACAAGTGCAAAAGTGGTTTCCTGCACCAACACAAGTGCGAAAAGTGGTTTTTCAACACTAACACAAGTGCGAAAAGTGGTTTTTCAACACTAACACAAGTGCGAAAAGTGGTTTTTCAACACTAACACAAGTGCGAAAAGAGGTTTTTCAACACTAATACAAGTGCAAAAGTGGTTTCCTGCACCAACACAAGTGCGAAATGTGGTTTTTCAACACTAACACAAGTGCGAAAAGTGGTTTTTCAACACTAACACATGTGCGAAAAGTGGTTTTTCAACACTAACACAAGTGCAAAAAGTGTTTTTTCCACACTAATACAAGTGCAAAAGTGGTTTCCTGCACCAACACAAGTGCGAAAAGTGGTTTTTCAACACTAACACAAGTGCGAAAAGTGGTTTTTCAACACTAACACAAGTGCGAAAAGTGTTTTTTAGACACTAATACAAGTGCAAAAGTGGTTTCCTGCACCAACACAAGTGCGAAAAGTGGTTTTTCAACACTAACACAAGTGCGAAAAGTGGTTTTTCAACACTAACACAAGTGCGAAAAGTGGTTTTTCAACACTAACACAAGTGCAAAAAGTGCTTTTTCCCCACTAATACAAGTGCAAAAGTGGTTTCCTGCACCAACACAAGTGTGAAAAGTAGTTTTTCAACACTAACACAAGTGCGAAAAGTGGTTTTTCAACACTAACACAAGTGCGAAAAGTGTTTTTTCCACACTAATACAAGTGCAAAAGTGGTTTCCTGCACCAACACAAGTGCGAAAAGTGGTTTTTCAACACTAACACAAGTGCGAAAAGTGGTTTTTCAACACTAAGACAAGTGCGAAAAGTGGTTTTTCAACACTAACACAAGTGCGAAAAGTGTTTTTTCCACACTAATACAAGTGCAAAAGTGGTTTCCTGCACCAACACAAGTGCCAAAAGTGTTTTTTCAACCCTAACACAAGTGCGAAAAGTGGTTTTTCAACACTAACACAAGTGTGAAAAGTGGTTTTTCAACACTAACACAAGTGTGAAAAGTGGTTTTTCAACACTAACACAAGTGTGAAAAGTGGTTTTTCAACACTAACACAAGTGCAAAAAGTGGTTTTTCAACACCATCACAAGTGCAAAAAGTGTTTTTTCCACACTAATACAAGTGCAAAAGTGGTTTCCTGCACCAACACAAGTGCGAAAAGTGGTTTTTCAACACTAACACAAGTGCGAAAAGTGGTTTTTCAACACTAACACAAGTGCGAAAAGTGGTTTTTCAACACTAACACAAGTGTGAAAAGTGGTTTTTCAACACTAACACAAGTGCGAAAAGTGGTTTTTCAACACTAACACAAGTGCGAAAAGTGTTTTTTCCACACTAATACAAGTGCAAAAGTGGTTTCCTCCACCAACACAAGTGCGAAAAGTGGTTTTTCAACACTAACACAAGTGCGAAAAGTGGTTTTTCAACACTAACACAAGTGCGAAAAGTGGTTTTTCAACACTAACACAAGTGCGAAAAGTGTTTTTTCCACACTAATACAAGTGCAAAAGTGGTTTCCTGCACCAACACAAGTGCAACAAGTGGTTTTTCAACACTAACACAAGTGTGAAAAGTGGTTTTTCAACACTAACACAAGTGTGAAAAGTGGTTTTTCAACACTAACACAAGTGCGAAAAGTGTTTTTTTCCACACTAATACAAGTGCAAAATTGGTTTCCTGCACCAACACAAGTGCGAAAAGTGGTTTTTCAACACTAACACAAGTGCAAAAAGTGGTTTTTCAACACCATCACAAGTGCAAAAAGTGTTTTTTCCACACTAATACAAGTGCAAAAGTGGTTTCCTGCACCAACACAAGTGCGAAAAGTGGTTTTTCAACACTAACACAAGTGCGAAAAGTCGTTTTTCAACACTAACACAAGTGCGAAAAGTGGTTTTTCAACACTAACACAAGTGCGAAAAGTGTTTTTTTCCACACTAATACAAGTGCAAAATTGGTTTCCTGCACCAACACAAGTGCGAAAAGTGGTTTTTCAACACTAACACAAGTGCGAAAAGTGGTTTTTCAACACTAACACAAGTGTGAAAAGTGGTTTTTCAACACTAACACAAGTGCAAAAGTGGTTTCCTGCACCAACACAAGTGCGAAAAGTGGTTTTTCAACACTAATACAAGTGCAAAAGTGGTTTCCTGCACCAACACAAGTGCGAAATGTGGTTTTTCAACACTAACACAAGTGCGAAAAGTGGTTTTTCAACACTAACACAAGTGCGAAAAGTGGTTTTTCAACACTAATACAAGTGCAAAAGTGGTTTCCTGCACCAACACAAGTGCGAAATGTGGTTTTTCAACACTAACACAAGTGGGAAAAGTGGTTTTTCAACACTAACACAAGTGCGAAAAGTGGTTTTTCAACACTAACACAAGTGCAAAAGTGTTTTTTCCACACTAATACAAGTGCAAAAGTGGTTTCCTGCACCAACACAAGTGCGAAAAGTGGTTTTTCAACACTAACACAAGTGCGAAAAGTGGTTTTTCAACACTAACACAAGTGCGAAAAGTGTTTTTTAGACACTAATACAAGTGCAAAAGTGGTTTCCTGCACCAACACAAGTGCGAAAAGTGGTTTTTCAACACTAACACAAGTGCGAAAAGTGGTTTTTCAACACTAACACAAGTGCGAAAAGTGGTTTTTCAACACTAACACAAGTGCAAAAAGTGGTTTTTCCCCACTAATACAAGTGCAAAAGTGGTTTCCTGCACCAACACAAGTGTGAAAAGTAGTTTTTCAACACTAACACAAGTGCGAAAAGTGGTTTTTCAACACTAACACAAGTGCGAAAAGTGTTTTTTCCACACTAATACAAGTGCAAAAGTGGTTTCCTGCACCAACACAAGTGCGAAAAGTGGTTTTTCAACACAAACACAAGTGCGAAAAGTGGTTTTTCAACACTAACACAAGTGCGAAAAGTGTTTTTTCCACACTAATACAAGTGCAAAAGTGGTTTCCTGCACCAACACAAGTGCGAAAAGTGTTTTTCAACACTAACACAAGTGCGAAAAGTGGTTTTTCAACACTAACACAAGTGCGAAAAGTGGTTTTTCAACACTAACACAATTGCGAAAAGTGTTTTTTCCACACTAATACAAGTGCAAAAGTGGTTTCCTGCACCAACACAAGTGCGAAAAGTGCTTTTTCAACACTAACACAAGTGCGAAAAGTGGTTTTTCAACACTAACACAAGTGCAAAAAGTGTTTTTTTCCACACTAATACAAGTGCAAAAGTGGTTTCCTGCACCAACACAAGTGCGAAAAGTGGTTTTTTAACACTAACACAAGTGCGAAAAGTGGTTTTTCAACACTAACACAAGTGCGAAAAGTGTTTTTTTCCACACTAATACAAGTGCAAAAGTGGTTTCCTGCACCAACACAAGTGCGAAAAGTGGTTTTTCAACACTAACACAAGTGTGAAAAGTGGTTTTTCAACACTAACACAAGTGCGAAAAGTGGTTTTTCAACACTAACACAAGTGCGGAAAGTGTTTTTTCCACACTAATACAAGTGCAAAAGTGGTTTCCTGCACCAACACAAGTGCGACAAGTGGTTTTTCAACACTAACACAAGTGCGAAAAGTGGTTTTTCAACACTAACACAAGTGCGAAAAGTGGTTTTTCAACACTAACACAAGTGCGAAAAGTGGTTTTTCCACACTAATACAAGTGCAAAAGTGGTTTCCTGCACCAACACAAGTGCGAAAAGTGGTTTTTCAACACTAACACAAGTGCAAAAAGTGGTTTTTCAACACTAACACAAGTGCGAAAAGTGTTTTTTCCACACTAATACAAGTGCAAAAGTGGTTTCCTGCACCAACACAAGTGCGAAAAGTGGTTTTTCAACACTAACACAAGTGCGAAAAGTGGTTTTTCAACACTAACACAAGTGCGAAAAGTGGTTTTTCAACACTAACACAAGTGCGAAAAGTGTTTTTTCCACACTAATACAAGTGCAAAAGTGGTTTCCTGCACCAACACAAGTGCGAAAAGTGGTTTTTCAACACTAACAGAAGTGCGAAATGTGGTTTTTCAACACTAACACAAGTGCGAAAAGTGGTTTTTCAACACTATCACAAGTGCAAAAAGTGTTTTTTCCACACTAATACAAGTGCAAAAGTGGTTTCCTGCACCAACACAAGTGCGAAAAGTGGTTTTTCAACACTAACACAAGTGCGAAAAGTGGTTTTTCAACACTAACACAAGTGCGAAAAGTGGTTTTTCAACACTAACACAAGTGCGAAAAGTGTTTTTTCCACACTAATACAAGTGCAAAAGTGGTTTCCTGCACCAACACATGTGCGAAAAGTGGTTTTTCAACACTAACACAAGTGCGAAAAGTGTTTTTTCCACACTAATACAAGTGCAAAAGTGGTTTCCTGCACCAACACAAGTGCGAAAAGTGGTTTTTCAACACTAACACAAGTGCAAAAAGTGGTTTTTCAACACTAACACAAGTGCGAAAAGTGGCTTTTCAACACTAACACAAGTTCGAAAAGTGTTTTTTCCACACTAATACAAGTGCAAAAGTGGTTTCCTGCACCAACACAAGTGCGAAAAGTGGTTTTTCAACACTAACACAAGTGCGAAAAGTGGTTTTTCAACACTAACACAAGTGCGAAAAGTGGTTTTTCAACACTAACACAAGAGTGTGAAAAGTGGTTTTTCAACACTAACACAAGTGCGAAAAGTGGTTTTTCAACACTAACACAAGTGCGAAAAGTGTTTTTTCCACACTAATACAAGTGCAAAAGTGGTTTCCTGCACCAACACAAGTGCGAAAAGTGGTTTTTCAACACTAACACAAGTGCGAAAAGTGGTTTTTCAACACTAATACAAGTGCAAAAGTGGTTTCCTGCACCAACACAAGTGCGAAAAGTGGTTTTTCAACACTAACACAAGTGCGAAAAGTGGTTTTTCAACACTAACACAAGTGCGAAAAGTGGTTTTTCAACACTAACACAAGTGCGAAAAGTGTTTTTCCACACGAATACAAGTGCAAAAGTGGTTTCCTGCACCAACACAAGTGCGAAAAGTGGTTTTTCAACACTAACACAAGTGCGAAAAGTGGTTTTTCAACACTAACACAAGTGCGAAAAGTGGTTTTTCAACACTAACACAAGTGCGAAAAGTGGTTTTTCAACACTAACACAAGTGCGAAAAGTGTTTTTTCCACACTAATACAAGTGCAAAAGTGGTTTCCTGCACCAACACAAGTGCAAAAAGTGGTTTTTCAACACTAACACAAGTGCGAAATGTGGTTTTTCAACACTAACACAAGTGCGAAAAGTGGTTTTTCAACACTATCACAAGTGCAAAAAGTGTTTTTTCCACACTAATACAAGTGCAAAAGTGGTTTCCTGCACCAACACAAGTGCGAAAAGTGGTTTTTCAACACTAACACAAGTGCGAAAAGTGGTTTTTCAACACTAACACAAGTGCGAAAAGTGGTTTTTCAACACTAACACAAGTGCAAAAAGTGTTTTTTCCACACTAATACAAGTGCAAAAGTGGTTTCCTGCACCAACACATGTGCGAAAAGTGGTTTTTCAACACTAACACAAGTGCGAAAAGTGTTTTTTCCACACTAATACAAGTGCAAAAGTGGTTTCCTGCACCAACACAAGTGCGAAAAGTGGTTTTTCAACACTAACACAAGTGCAAAAAGTGGTTTTTCAACACTAACACAAGTGCGAAAAGTGGCTTTTCAACACTAACACAAGTTCGAAAAGTGTTTTTTCCACACTAATACAAGTGCAAAATGGTTTCCTGCACAAACACAAGTGCGAAAAGTGGTTTTTCAACACTAACACAAGTGCGAAAAGTGTTTTTTCCACACTAATACAAGTGCAAAAGTGGTTTCCTGCACCAACACAAGTGCGAAAAGTGGTTTTTCAACACTAACACAAGTGCGAAAAGTGGTTTTTCAACACTAACACAAGTGCAAAAAGTGGTTTTTCAACACTAACACAAGTGCGAAAAGTGTTTTTTCCACACTAATACAAGTGCAAAAGTGGTTTCCTGCACCAACACAAGTGCGAAAAGTGGTTTTTCAACACTAACACAAGTGCGAAAAGTGGTTTTTCAACACTAACACAAGTGCGAAAAGTGGTTTTTCAACACTAACACAAGTGCGAAAAGTGTTTTTTCCACACGAATACAAGTGCAAAAGTGGTTTCCTGCACCAACACAAGTGCGAAAAGTGGTTTTTCAACACTAACACAAGTGTGAAAAGTGTTTTTCAACACTAACACAAGTGCGAAAAGTGGTTTTTCAACACTAACACAAGTGCGAAAAGTGGTTTTTCAACACTAACACAAGTGCGAAAAGTGTTTTTTCCACACTAATACAAGTGCAAAAGTGGTTTCCTGCACCAACACAAGTGCGAAAAGTGGTTTTTCAACACTAACACAAGTGCGAAAAGTGGTTTTTCAACACTAAGACAAGTGCGAAAAGTGGTTTTTCAACACTAACACAAGTGCGAAAAGTGTTTTTTCCACACTAATACAAGTGCAAAAGTGGTTTCCTGCACCAACACAAGTGCCAAAAGTGTTTTTTCAACCCTAACACAAGTGCGAAAAGTGGTTTTTCAACACTAACACAAGTGTGAAAAGTGGTTTTTCAACACTAACACAAGTGCGAAAAGTGTTTTTTCCACACTAATACAAGTGCAAAATTGGTTTCCTGCACCAACACAAGTGCGAAAAGTGGTTTTTCAACACTAACACAAGTGTGAAAAGTGGTTTTTCAACACTAACACAAGTGTGAAAAGTGGTTTTTCAACACTAACACAAGTGCGAAAAGTGTTTTTTCCACACTAATACAAGTGCAAAAGTGGTTTCCTGCACCAACACAAGTGCAAAAAGTGGTTTTTCAACACTAACACAAGTGTGAAAAGTGGTTTTTCAACACTAACACAAGTGTGAAAAGTGGTTCTTCAACACTAACACAAGTGCAAAAAGTGGTTTTTCAACACCATCACAAGTGCAAAAAGTGTTTTTTCCACACTAATACAAGTGCAAAAGTGGTTTCCTGCACCAACACAAGTGCGAAAAGTGGTTTTTCAACACTAACACAAGTGCGAAAAGTGTTTTTTCAACACTAACACAAGTGCGAAAAGTGGTTTTTCAACACTAACACAAGTGTGAAAAGTGGTTTTTCAACACTAACACAAGTGCGAAAAGTGGTTTTTCAACACTAACACAAGTGCGAAAAGTGTTTTTTCCACACTAATACAAGTGAAAAAGTGGTTTCCTCCACCAACACAAGTGCGAAAAGTGGTTTTTCAACACTAACACAAGTGCAAAAAGTGGTTTTTCAACACTAACACAAGTGCGAAAAGTGGTTTTTCAACACTAACACAAGTGCGAAAAATGGTTTTTCCACACTAATACAAGTGCAAAAGTGGTTTCCTGCACCAACACAAGTGCAAAAAGTGGTTTTTCAACACTAACACAAGTGTGAAAAGTGGTTTTTCAACACTAACACAAGTGTGAAAAGTGGTTTTTCAACACTAACACAAGTGCGAAAAGTGTTTTTTCCACACTAATACAAGTGCAAAATTGGTTTCCTGCACCAACACAAGTGCGAAAAGTGGTTTTTCAACACTAACACAAGTGTGAAAAGTGGTTTTTCAACACTAACACAAGTGCAAAAAGTGGTTTTTCAACACCATCACAAGTGCAAAAAGTGTTTTTTCCACACTAATACAAGTGCAAAAGTGGTTTCCTGCACCAACACAAGTGCGAAAAGTGGTTTTTCAACACTAACACAAGTGCGAAAAGTCGTTTTTCAACACTAACACAAGTGCGAAAAGTGGTTTTTCAACACTAACACAAGTGCGAAAAGTGTTTTTTCCACACTAATACAAGTGCAAAATTGGTTTCCTGCACCAACACAAGTGCGAAATGTGGTTTTTCAACACTAACACAAGTGTGAAAAGTGGTTTTTCAACACTAACACAAGTGCAAAAAGTGGTTTTTCAACACCATCACAAGTGCAAAAAGTGTTTTTTCCACATTAATACAAGTGCAAAAGTGGTTTCCTGCACCAACACAAGTGCGAAAAGTGGTTTTTCAACACTAACACAAGTGCGAAAAGTGGTTTTTCAACACTAACACAAGTGCGAAAAGTGGTTTTTCAACACTAACACAAGTGCGAAAAGTGGTTTTTCAACACTAATACAAGTGCAAAAGTGGTTTCCTGCACCAACACAAGTGCGAAATGTGGTTTTTCAACACTAACACAAGTGCGAAAAGTGGTTTTTCAACACTAACACATGTGCGAAAAGTGGTTTTTCAACACTAACACAAGTGCAAAAAGTGTTTTTTCCACACTAATACAAGTGCAAAAGTGGTTTCCTGCACCAACACAAGTGCGAAAAGTGGTTTTTCAACACTAACACAAGTGCGAAAAGTGGTTTTTCAACACTAACACAAGTGCGAAAAGTGTTTTTTAGACACTAATACAAGTGCAAAAGTGGTTTCCTGCACCAACACAAGTGCGAAAAGTGGTTTTTCAACACTAACACAAGTGCGAAAAGTGGTTTTTCAACACTAACACAAGTGCGAAAAGTGGTTTTTCAACACTAACACAAGTGCAAAAAGTGCTTTTTCCCCACTAATACAAGTGCAAAAGTGGTTTCCTGCACCAACACAAGTGTGAAAAGTAGTTTTTCAACACTAACACAAGTGCGAAAAGTGGTTTTTCAACACTAACACAAGTGCGAAAAGTGTTTTTTCCACACTAATACAAGTGCAAAAGTGGTTTCCTGCACCAGCACAAGTGCGAAAAGTGGTTTTTCAACACTAACACAAGTGCGAAAAGTGGTTTTTCAACACTAAGACAAGTGCGAAAAGTGGTTTTTCAACACTAACACAAGTGCGAAAAGTGTTTTTTCCACACTAACACAAGTGCAAAAGTGGTTTCCTGCACCAACACAAGTGCCAAAAGTGTTTTTTCAACCCTAACACAAGTGCGAAAAGTGGTTTTTCAACACTAACACAAGTGTGAAAAGTGGTTTTTCAACACTAACACAAGTGTGAAAAGTGGTTTTTCAACACTAACACAAGTGTGAAAAGTGGTTTTTCAACACTAACACAAGTGCAAAAAGTGGTTTTTCAACACCATCACAAGTGCAAAAAGTGTTTTTTCCACACTAATACAAGTGCAAAAGTGGTTTCCTGCACCAACACAAGTGCGAAAAGTGGTTTTTCAACACTAACACAAGTGCGAAAAGTGGTTTTTCAACACTAACACAAGTGCGAAAAGTGGTTTTTCAACACTAACACAAGTGTGAAAAGTGGTTTTTCAACACTAACACAAGTGCGAAAAGTGGTTTTTCAACACTAACACAAGTGCGAAAAGTGTTTTTTCCACACTAATACAAGTGCAAAAGTGGTTTCCTCCACCAACACAAGTGCGAAAAGTGGTTTTTCAACACTAACACAAGTGCGAAAAGTGGTTTTTCAACACTAACACAAGTGCGAAAAGTGGTTTTTCAACACTAACACAAGTGCGAAAAGTGTTTTTTCCACACTAATACAAGTGCAAAAGTGGTTTCCTGCACCAACACAAGTGCAAAAAGTGGTTTTTCAACACTAACACAAGTGTGAAAAGTGGTTTTTCAACACTAACACAAGTGTGAAAAGTGGTTTTTCAACACTAACACAAGTGCGAAAAGTGTTTTTTCCACACTAATACAAGTGCAAAATTGGTTTCCTGCACCAACACAAGTGCGAAAAGTGGTTTTTCAACACTAACACAAGTGCAAAAAGTGGTTTTTCAACACCATCACAAGTGCAAAAAGTGTTTTTTCCACACTAATACAAGTGCAAAAGTGGTTTCCTGCACCAACACAAGTGCGAAAAGTGGTTTTTCAACACTAACACAAGTGCGAAAAGTCGTTTTTCAACACTAACACAAGTGCGAAAAGTGGTTTTTCAACACTAACACAAGTGCGAAAAGTGTTTTTTCCACACTAATACAAGTGCAAAATTGGTTTCCTGCACCAACACAAGTGCGAAAAGTGGTTTTTCAACACTAACACAAGTGCGAAAAGTGGTTTTTCAACACTAACACAAGTGTGAAAAGTGGTTTTTCAACACTAACACAAGTGCAAAAGTGGTTTCCTGCACCAACACAAGTGCGAAAAGTGGTTTTTCAACACTAATACAAGTGCAAAAGTGGTTTCCTGCACCAACACAAGTGCGAAATGTGGTTTTTCAACACTAACACAAGTGCGAAAAGTGGTTTTTCAACACTAACACAAGTGCGAAAAGTGGTTTTTCAACACTAATACAAGTGCAAAAGTGGTTTCCTGCACCAACACAAGTGCGAAATGTGGTTTTTCAACACTAACACAAGTGGGAAAAGTGGTTTTTCAACACTAACACAAGTGCGAAAAGTGGTTTTTCAACACTAACACAAGTGCAAAAAGTGTTTTTTCCACACTAATACAAGTGCAAAAGTGGTTTCCTGCACCAACACAAGTGCGAAAAGTGGTTTTTCAACACTAACACAAGTGCGAAAAGTGGTTTTTCAACACTAACACAAGTGCGAAAAGTGTTTTTTAGACACTAATACAAGTGCAAAAGTGGTTTCCTGCACCAACACAAGTGCGAAAAGTGGTTTTTCAACACTAACACAAGTGCGAAAAGTGGTTTTTCAACACTAACACAAGTGCGAAAAGTGGTTTTTCAACACTAACACAAGTGCAAAAAGTGGTTTTTCCCCACTAATACAAGTGCAAAAGTGGTTTCCTGCACCAACACAAGTGTGAAAAGTAGTTTTTCAACACTAACACAAGTGCGAAAAGTGGTTTTTCAACACTAACACAAGTGCGAAAAGTGTTTTTTCCACACTAATACAAGTGCAAAAGTGGTTTCCTGCACCAACACAAGTGCGAAAAGTGGTTTTTCAACACAAACACAAGTGCGAAAAGTGGTTTTTCAACACTAACACAAGTGCGAAAAGTGTTTTTTCCACACTAATACAAGTTTCAACACTAACACAAGTGCGAAAAGTGTTTTTTCCACACTAATACAGTGCAAAAGTGGTTTCCTGCACCAACACAGTGCGAAAAGTGGTTTTTCAACACTAACACAAGTGCGAAAGTGTTTTTCAACACTAACACAAGTGCGAAAAGTGGTTTTTCACACTAACACAATTGCGAAAGTGTTTTTCCACACTAATACAAGTGCAAAAGTGGTTTTCCTGCACCAACACAAGTGCGAAAAGTGCTTTTTCAACACTAACACAGTGCGAAAAGTGGTATTTTCAACACTAACACAGTGCAAAAGTGTTTTTCCACACTAATACAAGTGCAAAAGTGGTTTCCTGCACCAACACAAGTGCGAAAAGTGGTTTTTCAACACTAACACAAGTGCGAAAAGTGGTTTTTCAACACTAACACAAGTGCGAAAAGTGTTTTTTCACACTAATACAAGTGCAAAAGTGGTTTCCTGCACCAACACAAGTGCGAAAGTGTTTTTCAACACTAACACAGGAAGTGTCAACAAAAGTGGATTTTCACACTAACACAAGTGCGAAAAGTGTTTTTCCACACTAATACAAGTGCAAAAGTGGTTTCCTGCACCAACACAAGTGCGACAAGTGGTTTTCAACACTAACACAAGTGCGAAAAGTGTTTTCAACACTAACACAAGTGCGAAAGTGTTTTTTCAACACTAACACAAGTGCGAAAAGTGTTTTTCCACACTAATACAAGTGCAAAAGTGGTTTCCTAGCACCAACACAAGTGCGAAAAGTGGTTTTCAACACTAACACAAGTGCGAAAAGTGGTTTTTCAAACACTAACACAAGTGCGAAAAGTGTTTTTTCCACACTAATACAAGTGCAAAAGTGGTTTCCTGCACCAACACAAGTGCGAAAAGTGGTTTTTCAACACTAACACAAGTGCGAAAAGTGGTTTTTCAACACTAACACAAGTGCGAAAAGTGGTTTTTCAACACTAACACAAGTGCGAAAAGTGTTTTTTCCACACTAATACAAGTGCAAAAGTGGTTTCCTGCACCAACACAAGTGCGAAAAGTGGTTTTTCAACACTAACAGAAGTGCGAAAAGTGGTTTTTCAACACTAACACAAGTGCGAAAAGTGGTTTTTCAACACTATCACAAGTGCAAAAGTGTTTTTTCCACACTAATACAAGTGCAAAAGTGGTTTCCTGCACAACACAAGTGCGAAAAGTGGTTTTCAACACTAACACAAGTGCGAAAGTGGTTTTTCAACACTAACACAGTGCGAAAAGTGGTTTTTCAACACTATCACAAGTGCGAAAAGTGTTTTTTCCACACTAATCACAAGTGCAAAGTGGTTTCAAGCACCAACACATGTGCGAAAAGTGGTTTTTCAACACTAACACAAGTGCGAAAAGTGTTTTTTCCACACTAATACAAGTGCAAAAGTGGTTTCCTGCACCAACACAAGTGCGAAAAGTGGTTTTTCAACACTAACACAAGTGCAAAAAGTGGTTTTTTCAACACTAACACAAGTGCGAAAAGTGGCTTTTCAACACTAACACAAGTTCGAAAAGTGTTTTTTCCACACTAATACAAGTGCAAAAGTGTTTCCTGCACCAACACAAGTGCGAAAAGTGGTTTTTCAACACTAACACAAGTGCGAAAAGTGGTTTTTCAACACTAACACAAGTGCGAAAAGTGTTTTTCAACACTAACACAAGTGTGAAAAGTGGTTTTTCAACACTAACACAAGTGCAAAAAGTGGTTTTTCAACACCATCACAAGTGCAAAAAGTGTTTTTCCACACTAATACAAGTGCAAAAGTGGTTTCCTGCACCAACACAATTGCGAAAAGTGGTTTTTCAACACTAACACAAGTGCGAAAAGTCGTTTTTCAACACTAACACAAGTGCGAAAAGTGTTTTTTCCACACTAATACAAGTGCAAAAGTGGTTTCCTGCACCAACACAAGTGCGAAAAGTGGTTTTTCAACACTAACACAAGTGCGAAAAGTGGTTTTTCAACACTAACACAAGTGCGAAAAGTGGTTTTTCAACACTAACACAAGTGCGAAAAGTGGTTTTTCAACACTAATACAAGTGCAAAAGTGGTTTCCTGCACCAACACAAGTGCGAAATGTGGTTTTTCAACACTAACACAAGTGGGAAAAGTGGTTTTTCAACACTAACACAAGTGCGAAAAGTGGTTTTTCAACACTAACACAAGTGCAAAAAGTGTTTTTTCCACACTAATACAAGTGCAAAAGTGGTTTCCTGCACCAACACAAGTGCGAAAAGTGGTTTTTCAACACTAACACAAGTGCGAAAAGTGGTTTTTCAACACTAACACAAGTGCAAAAAGTGGTTTTTCAACACTAACACAAGTGCAAAAAGTGGTTTTTCAACACTAACACAAGTGCGAAAAGTGTTTTTTCCACACTAATACAAGTGCAAAAGTGGTTTCCTGCACCAACACAAGTGCGAAAAGTGGTTTTTCAACACTAACACAAGTGCGAAAAGTGGTTTTTCAACACTAACACAAGTGCGAAAAGTGGTTTTTCAACACTAACACAAGTGCGAAAAGTGTTTTTTCCACACTAATACAAGTGCAAAAGTGGTTTCCTGCACCAACACAAGTGCGAAAAGTGGTTTTTCAACACTAACACAAGTGCGAAATGTGGTTTTTCAACACTAACACAAGTGCGAAAAGTGGTTTTTCAACACTATCACAAGTGCAAAAAGTGTTTTTTCCACACTAATACAAGTGCAAAAGTGGTTTCCTGCACCAACACAAGTGCGAAAAGTGGTTTTTCAACACTAACACAAGTGCGAAAAGTGGTTTTTCAACACTAACACAAGTGCGAAAAGTGGTTTTTCAACACTAACACAAGTGCGAAAAGTGTTTTTTCCACACTAATACAAGTGCAAAAGTGGTTTCCTGCACCAACACATGTGCGAAAAGTGGTTTTTCAACACTAACACAAGTGCGAAAAGTGTTTTTACCACACTAATACAAGTGCAAAAGTGGTTTCCTGCACCAACACAAGTGCGAAAAGTGGTTTTTCAACACTAACACAAGTGCAAAAAGTGGTTTTTCAACACTAACACAAGTGCGAAAAGTGGCTTTTCAACACTAACACAAGTTCGAAAAGTGTTTTTTCCACACTAATACAAGTGCAAAAGTGGTTTCCTGCACCAACACAAGTGCGAAAAGTGGTTTTTCAACACTAACACAAGTGCGAAAAGTGGTTTTTCAACACTAACACAAGTGCGAAAAGTGGTTTTTCAACACTAACACAAGTGCGAAAAGTGTTTTTTCCACACTAATACAAGTGCAAAAGTGGTTTCCTGCACCAACACAAGTGCGAAAAGTGGTTTTTCAACACTAACACAAGTGCGAAATGTGGTTTTTCAACACTAACACAAGTGCGAAAAGTGGTTTTTCAACACTATCACAAGTGCAAAAAGTGTTTTTTCCACACTAATACAAGTGCAAAAGTGGTTTCCTGCACCAACACAAGTGCGAAAAGTGGTTTTTCAACACTAACACAAGTGCGAAAAGTGGTTTTTCAACACTAACACAAGTGCGAAAAGTGGTTTTTCAACACTAACACAAGTGCGAAAAGTGTTTTTTCCACACTAATACAAGTGCAAAAGTGGTTTCCTGCACCAACACATGTGCGAAAAGTGGTTTTTCAACACTAACACAAGTGCGAAAAGTGTTTTTACCACACTAATACAAGTGCAAAAGTGGTTTCCTGCACCAACACAAGTGCGAAAAGTGGTTTTTCAACACTAACACAAGTGCAAAAAGTGGTTTTTCAACACTAACACAAGTGCGAAAAGTGGCTTTTCAACACTAACACAAGTTCGAAAAGTGTTTTTTCCACACTAATACAAGTGCAAAAGTGGTTTCCTGCACCAACACAAGTGCGAAAAGTGGTTTTTCAACACTAACACAAGTGCGAAAAGTGGTTTTTCAACACTAACACAAGTGCGAAAAGTGGTTTTTCAACACTAACACAAGTGTGAAAAGTGTTTTTTCCACACTAATACAAGTGCAAAAGTGGTTTCCTGCACCAACACAAGTGCGAAAAGTGGTTTTTCAACACTAACACAAGTGCGAAAAGTGGTTTTTCAACACTAACACAAGTGCGAAAAGTGTTTTTTCCACACTAATACAAGTGCAAAAGTGGTTTCCTGCACCAACACAAGTGCGAAAAGTGGTTTTTCAACACTAACACAAGTGCGAAAAGTGGTTTTTCAACACTAACACAAGTGCGAAAAGTGGTTTTTCAACACTAACACAAGTGCGGAAAGTGTTTTTTCCACACTAATACAAGTGCAAAAGTGGTTTCCTGCACCAACACAAGTGCGACAAGTGGTTTTTCAACACTAACACAAGTGCGAAAAGTGGTTTTTCAACACTAACACAAGTGCGAAAAGTGGTTTTTCAACACTAACACAAGTGCGAAAAGTGGTTTTTCCACACTAATACAAGTGCAAGAGTGGTTTCCTGCACCAACACAAGTGCGAAAAGTGGTTTTTCAACACTAACACAAGTGCAAAAAGTGTTTTTTCAACACTATCACAAGTGCGAAAAGTGTTTTTTCCACACTAATACAAGTGCAAAAGTGGTTTCCTGCACCAACACAAGTGCGAAAAGTGGTTTTTCAACACTAACACAAGTGCGAAAAGTGGTTTATCAACACTAACACAAGTGCGAAAAGTGGTTTTTCAACACTAACACAAGTGCGAAAAGTGTTTTTTCCACACTAATACAAGTGCAAAAGTGGTTTCCTGCACCAACACAAGTGCGAAAAGTGGTTTTTCAACACTAACACAAGTGCGAAATGTGGTTTTTCAACACTAACACAAGTGCGAAAAGTGGTTTTTCAACACTATCACAAGTGCAAAAAGTGTTTTTTCCACACTAATACAAGTGCAAAAGTGGTTTCCTGCACCAACACAAGTGCGAAAAGTGGTTTTTCAACACTAACACAAGTGCGAAAAGTGGTTTTTCAACACTAACACAAGTGCGAAAAGTGGTTTTTCAACACTAACACAAGTGCGAAAAGTGTTTTTTCCACACTAATACAAGTGCAAAAGTGGTTTCCTGCACCAACACATGTGCGAAAAGTGGTTTTTCAACACTAACACAAGTGCGAAAAGTGTTTTTTCCACACTAATACAAGTGCAAAAGTGGTTTCCTGCACCAACACAAGTGCGAAAAGTGGTTTTTCAACACTAACACAAGTGCAAAAAGTGGTTTTTCAACACTAACACAAGTGCAAAAAGTGGCTTTTCAACACTAACACAAGTTCGAAAAGTGTTTTTTCCACACTAATACAAGTGAAAAAGTGGTTTCCTGCACCAACACAAGTGCGAAAAGTGGTTTTTCAACACTAACACAAGTGCGAAAAGTGGTTTTTCAACACTAACACAAGTGCGAAAAGTGGTTTTTCAACACTAACACAAGTGTGAAAAGTGGTTTTTCAACACTAACACAAGTGCAAAAAGTGGTTTTTCAACACCATCACAAGTGCAAAAAGTGTTTTTTCCACACTAATACAAGTGCAAAAGTGGTTTCCTGCACCAACACAATTGCGAAAAGTGGTTTTTCAACACTAACACAAGTGCGAAAAGTCGTTTTTCAACACTAACACAAGTGCGAAAAGTGTTTTTTCCACACTAATACAAGTGCAAAAGTGGTTTCCTGCACCAACACAAGTGCGAAAAGTGGTTTTTCAACACTAACACAAGTGCGAAAAGTGGTTTTTCAACACTAACACAAGTGCGAAAAGTGGTTTTTCAACACTAACACAAGTGCGAAAAGTGGTTTTTCAACACTAATACAAGTGCAAAAGTGGTTTCCTGCACCAACACAAGTGCGAAATGTGGTTTTTCAACACTAACACAAGTGGGAAAAGTGGTTTTTCAACACTAACACAAGTGCGAAAAGTGGTTTTTCAACACTAACACAAGTGCAAAAAGTGTTTTTTCCACACTAATACAAGTGCAAAAGTGGTTTCCTGCACCAACACAAGTGCGAAAAGTGGTTTTTCAACACTAACACAAGTGCGAAAAGTGGTTTTTCAACACTAACACAAGTGCAAAAAGTGGTTTTTCAACACTAACACAAGTGCAAAAAGTGGTTTTTCAACACTAACACAAGTGCGAAAAGTGTTTTTTCCACACTAATACAAGTGCAAAAGTGGTTTCCTGCACCAACACAAGTGCGAAAAGTGGTTTTTCAACACTAACACAAGTGCGAAAAGTGGTTTTTCAACACTAACACAAGTGCGAAAAGTGGTTTTTCAACACTAACACAAGTGCGAAAAGTGTTTTTTCCACACTAATACAAGTGCAAAAGTGGTTTCCTGCACCAACACAAGTGCGAAAAGTGGTTTTTCAACACTAACACAAGTGCGAAATGTGGTTTTTCAACACTAACACAAGTGCGAAAAGTGGTTTTTCAACACTATCACAAGTGCAAAAAGTGTTTTTTCCACACTAATACAAGTGCAAAAGTGGTTTCCTGCACCAACACAAGTGCGAAAAGTGGTTTTTCAACACTAACACAAGTGCGAAAAGTGGTTTTTCAACACTAACACAAGTGCGAAAAGTGGTTTTTCAACACTAACACAAGTGCGAAAAGTGTTTTTTCCACACTAATACAAGTGCAAAAGTGGTTTCCTGCACCAACACATGTGCGAAAAGTGGTTTTTCAACACTAACACAAGTGCGAAAAGTGTTTTTACCACACTAATACAAGTGCAAAAGTGGTTTCCTGCACCAACACAAGTGCGAAAAGTGGTTTTTCAACACTAACACAAGTGCAAAAAGTGGTTTTTCAACACTAACACAAGTGCGAAAAGTGGCTTTTCAACACTAACACAAGTTCGAAAAGTGTTTTTTCCACACTAATACAAGTGCAAAAGTGGTTTCCTGCACCAACACAAGTGCGAAAAGTGGTTTTTCAACACTAACACAAGTGCGAAAAGTGGTTTTTCAACACTAACACAAGTGCGAAAAGTGGTTTTTCAACACTAACACAAGTGTGAAAAGTGGTTTTTCAACACTAACACAAGTGCAAAAAGTGGTTTTTCAACACCATCACAAGTGCAAAAAGTGTTTTTTCCACACTAATACAAGTGCAAAAGTGGTTTCCTGCACCAACACAATTGCGAAAAGTGTTTTTCAACACTAACACAAGTGCGAAAAGTCGTTTTTCAACACTAACACAAGTGTGAAAAGTGTTTTTTCCACACTAATACAAGTGCAAAAGTGGTTTCCTGCACCAACACAAGTGCGAAAAGTGGTTTTTCAACACTAACACAAGTGCGAAAAGTGGTTTTTCAACACTAACACAAGTGCGAAAAGTGGTTTTTCAACACTAACACAAGTGCGAAAAGTGGTTTTTCAACACTAATACAAGTGCAAAAGTGGTTTCCTGCACCAACACAAGTGCGAAATGTGGTTTTTCAACACTAACACAAGTGTGAAAAGTGGTTTTTCAACACTAACACAAGTGCGAAAAGTGGTTTTTCAACACTAACACAAGTGCAAAAAGTGTTTTTTCCACACTAATACAAGTGCAAAAGTGGTTTCCTGCACCAACACAAGTGCGAAAAGTGGTTTTTCAACACTAACACAAGTGCGAAAAGTGGTTTTTCAACACTAACACAAGTGCAAAAAGTGTTTTTTAGACACTAATACAAGTGCAAAAGTGGTTTCCTGCACCAACACAAGTGCGAAAAGTGGTTTTTCAACACTAACACAAGTGCGAAAAGTGGTTTTTCAACACTAACACAAGTGCGAAAAGTGGTTTTTCAACACTAACACAAGTGCAAAAAGTGGTTTTTCCACACTAATACAAGTGCAAAAGTGGTTTCCTGCACCAACACAAGTGTGAAAAGTAGTTTTTCAACACTAACACAAGTGCGAAAAGTGGTTTTTCAACACTAACACAAGTGCGAAAAGTGTTTTTTCCACACTAATACAAGTGCAAAAGTGGTTTCCTGCACCAACACAAGTGCGAAAAGTGGTTTTTCAACACAAACACAAGTGCGAAAAGTGGTTTTTCAACACTAACACAAGTGCGAAAAGTGTTTTTTCCACACTAATACAAGTGCAAAAGTGGTTTCCTGCACCAACACAAGTGCGAAAAGTGGTTTTTCAACACTAACACAAGTGCGAAAAGTGGTTTTTCAACACTAACACAAGTGCGAAAAGTGGTTTTTCAACACTAACACAATTGCGAAAAGTGTTTTTTCCACACTAATACAAGTGCAAAAGTGGTTTCCTGCACCAACACAAGTGCGAAAAGTGGTTTTTCAACACTAACACAAGTGCGAAAAGTGGTTTTTCAACACTAACACAAGTGCGAAAAGTGTTTTTTCCACACTAATACAAGTGCAAAAGTGGTTTCCTGCACCAACACAAGTGCGAAAAGTGGTTTTTCAACACTAACACAAGTGCGAAAAGTGGTTTTCAACACTAACACAAGTGCGAAAAGTGTTTTTTCCACACTAATACAAGTGCAAAAGTGGTTTCCTGCACCAACACAAGTGCGAAAAGTGGTTTTTCAACACTAACATAAGTGCGAAAAGTGGTTTTTCAACACTAACACAAGTGCGAAAAGTGGTTTTTCAACACTAACACAAGTGCGGAGTGTTTTTTCCACACTAATACAAGTGCAAAAGTGGTTTCCTGCACCAACACAAGTGCGAAAAGTGGTTTTTCAACACTAACACAAGTGCGAAAAGTGGTTTTTCAACACTAACACAAGTGCAAAAAGTGGTTTTTCAACACTAACACAAGTGCGAAAAGTGGTTTTTCCACACTAACACAAGTGCAAAAGTGGTTTCCTGCACCAACACAAGTGCGAAAAGTGGTTTTTCAACACTAACACAAGTGCGAAAAGTGGTTTTTCAACACTAACACAAGTGCAAAAAGTGGTTTTTCAACACTAACACAAGTGCGAAAAGTGTTTTTTCCACACTAATACAAGTGCAAAAGTGGTTTCCTGCACCAACACAAGTGCGAAAAGTGGTTTTTCAACACTAACACAAGTGCGAAAAGTGGTTTTTCAACACTAACACAAGTGCGAAAAGTGGTTTTTCAACACTAACACAATTGCGAAAAGTGTTTTTTCCACACTAATACAAGTGCAAAAGTGGTTTCCTGCACCAACACAAGTGCGAAAAGTGGTTTTTCAACACTAACACAAGTGCGAAAAGTGGTTTTTCAACACTAACACAAGTGCGAAAAGTGTTTTTTCCACACTAATACAAGTGCAAAAGTGGTTTCCTGCACCAACACAAGTGCGAAAAGTGGTTTTTCAACACTAACACAAGTGCGAAAAGTGGTTTTCAACACTAACACAAGTGCGAAAAGTGTTTTTTCCACACTAATACAAGTGCAAAAGTGGTTTCCTGCACCAACACAAGTGCGAAAAGTGGTTTTTCAACACTAACATAAGTGCGAAATGTGGTTTTTCAACACTAACACAAGTGCGAAAAGTGGTTTTTCAACACTAACACAAGTGCGGAGTGTTTTTTCCACACTAATACAAGTGCAAAAGTGGTTTCCTGCACCAACACAAGTGCGAAAAGTGGTTTTTCAACACTATCACAAGTGCGAAAAGTGGTTTTTCAACACTAACACAAGTGCAAAAAGTGGTTTTTCAACACTAACACAAGTGCGAAAAGTGGTTTTTCCACACTAACACAAGTGCAAAAGTGGTTTCCTGCACCAACACAAGTGCGAAAAGTGGTTTTTCAACACTAACACAAGTGCGAAAAGTGGTTTTTCAACACTAAAACAAGTGCAAAAAGTGGTTTTTCAACACTAACACAAGTGCGAAAAGTGTTTTTTCCACACTAATACAAGTGCAAAAGTGGTTTCCTGCACCAACACAAGTGCGAAAAGTGGTTTTTCAGCACTAACACAAGTGCGAAAAGTGGTTTTTCAACACTAACACAAGTGCGAAAAGTGGTTTTTCAACACTAACACAAGTGCGAAAAGTGTTTTTTCCACACTAATACAAGTGCAAAAGTGGTTTCCTGCACCAACACAAGTGCGAAAAGTGGTTTTTCAACACTAACACAAGTGCGAAATGTGGTTTTTCAACACTAACACAAGTGCGAAAAGTGGTTTTTCAACACTATCACAAGTGCAAAAAGTGTTTTTTCCACACTAATACAAGTGCAAAAGTGGTTTCCTGCACCAACACAAGTGCGAAATGTGGTTTTTCAACACTAACACAAGTGCGAAAAGTGGTTTTTCAACACTAACACAAGTGCGAAAAGTGGTTTTTCAACACTAACGCAAGTGCGAAAAGTGTTTGTTCCACACTAATACAAGTGCAAAAGTGGTTTCCTGCACCAACACATGTGCGAAAAGTGGTTTTTCAACTTAACACAAGTGCGAAAAGTGTTTTTTCCACACTAATACAAGTGCAAAAGTGGTTTCCTGCACCAACACAAGTGCGAAAAGTGGTTTTTCAACACTAACACAAGTGCAAAAAGTGGTTTTTCAACACTAACACAAGTGCGAAAAGTGGCTTTTCAACACTAACACAAGTTCGAAAAGTGTTTTTTCCACACTAATACAAGTGCAAAAGTGGTTTCCTGCACCAACACAAGTGCGAAAAGTGGTTTTTTAACACTAACACAAGTGCGAAAAGTGGTTTTTCAACACTAACACAAGTGCGAAAAGTGGTTTTTGAACACTATCACAAGTGCAAAAAGTGTTTTTTCCACACTAATACAAGTGCAAAAGTGGTTTCCTGCACCAACACAAGTGTGAAAAGTGGTTTTTCAACACTAACACAAGTGCGAAAAGTGGTTTTTCAACACTAACACAAGTGCGAAAAGTGGTTTTTCAACACTATCACAAGTGCAAAAAGTGTTTTTTCCACACGAATACAAGTGCAAAAGTGGTTTCCTGCACCAACACAAGTGCGAAAAGTGGTTTTTCAACACTAACACAAGTGCAAAAAGTGGTTTTTCAACACTAACACAGGTGCAAAAAGTGGTTTTTCAACACTAACACAAGTGCGAAAAGTGTTTTTTCCACACTAATACAAGTGCAAAAGTGGTTTCCTGCACCAACACAAGTGCGAAAAGTGGTTTTTCAACACTAACACAAGTGCGAAAAGTGGTTTTTCAACACTAACACAAGTGCAAAAAGTGGTTTTTCAACACTAACACAAGTGCGAAAAGTGTTTTTTCCACACTAATACAAGTGCAAAAGTGGTTTCCTGCACCAACACAAGTGCGAAAAGTGGTTTTTCAACACTAACACAAGTGCGAAAAGTGGTTTTTCAACACTAACACAAGTGCGAAAAGTGTTTTTTCCACACTAATACAAGTGCAAAAGTGGTTTCCTGCACCAACACAAGTGCGAAAAGTGGTTTTTCAACACTAACACAAGTGCGAAATGTGGTTTTTCAACACTAACACAAGTGCGAAAAGTGGTTTTTCAACACTATCACAAGTGCAAAAAGTGTTTTTTCCACACTAATACAAGTGCAAAAGTGGTTTCCTGCACCAACACAAGTGCGAAAAGTGGTTTTTCAACACTAACACAAGTGCGAAAAGTGGTTTTTCAACACTAACACAAGTGCGAAAAGTGTTTTTTAGACACTAATACAAGTGCAAAAGTGGTTTCCTGCACCAACACAAGTGCGAAAAGTGGTTTTTCAACACTAACACAGGTGCGAAATGTGGTTTTTCAACACTAACACAAGTGCGAAAAGTGGTTTTTCAACACTAACACAAGTGCAAAAAGTGGTTTTCCACACTAATACAAGTGCAAAAGTGGTTTCCTGCACCAACACAAGTGTGAAAAGTAGTTTTTCAACACTAACACAAGTGCGAAAAGTGGTTTTTCAACACTAACACAAGTGCGAAAAGTGTTTTTTCCACACTAATACAAGTGCAAAAGTGGTTTCCTGCACCAACACAAGTGCGAAAAGTGGTTTTTCAACACTAACACAAGTGCGAAAAGTGGTTTTTCAACACTAACACAAGTGTGAAAAGTGTTTTTTCCACACTAATACAAGTGCAAAAGTGGTTTCCTCACACTAATACAAGTGCAAAAGTGGTTTCCTGCACCAACACAAGTACGAAAAGTGGTTTTTCAACACAAACACAAGTGCGAAAAGTGGTTTTTCAACACTAACACAAGTGCAAAAAGTGTTTTTTACACACTAATACAAGTGCAAAAGTGGTTTCCTGCACCAACACAAGTGCGAAAAGTGGTTTTTCAACACTAACACAAGTGCGAAAAGTGTTTTTTCCACACTAATACAAGTGCAAAAGTGGTTTCCTACACCAACACAAGTGCGAAAAGTGGTTTTTCAACACAAACACAAGTGCGAAAAGTGGTTTTTCAACACTAACACAAGTGCAAAAAGTGTTTTTTACACACTAATACAAGTGCAAAAGTGGTTTCCTGCACCAACACAAGTGCGAAAAGTGGTTTTTCAACACTAACACAAGTGCGAAAAGTGGTTTTTCAACACTAACACAAGTGCGAAAAGTGTTTTTTCCACACTAATACAAGTGCAAAAGTGGTTTCCTGCACCAACACAAGTGCGAAAAGTGGTTTTTCAACACTAACACCAGTGCGAAATGTGGTTTTTCAACACTAACACAAGTGCGAAAAGTGGTTTTTCAACACTATCACAAGTGCAAAAAGTGTTTTTTCCACACTAATACAAGTGCAAAAGTGGTTTCCTGCACCAACACAAGTGCGAAAAGTGGTTTTTCAACACTAACACAAGTGCGAAAAGTGGTTTTTCAACACTAACACAAGTGCGAAAAGTGTTTTTTAGACACTAATACAAGTGCAAAAGTGGTTTCCTGCACCAACACAAGTGCGAAAAGTGGTTTTTCAACACTAACACAGGTGCGAAATGTGGTTTTTCAACACTAACACAAGTGCGAAAAGTGGTTTTTCAACACTAACACAAGTGCAAAAAGTGGTTTTTCCACACTAATACAAGTGCAAAAGTGGTTTCCTGCACCAACACAAGTGTGAAAAGTAGTTTTTCAACACTAACACAAGTGCGAAAAGTGGTTTTTCAACACTAACACAAGTGCGAAAAGTGTTTTTTCCACACTAATACAAGTGCAAAAGTGGTTTCCTGCACCAACACAAGTGCGAAAAGTGGTTTTTCAACACTAACACAAGTGCGAAAAGTGGTTTTTCAACACTAACACAAGTGTGAAAAGTGTTTTTTCCACACTAATACAAGTGCAAAAGTGGTTTCCTGCACCAACACAAGTGCGAAAAGTGGTTTTTCAACACAAACACAAGTGCGAAAAGTGGTTTTTCAACACTAACACATGTGCAAAAAGTGGTTTTTCAACACTAACACAAGTGCAGAAAGTGTTTTTTCCACACTAATACAAGTGCAAAAGTGGTTTCCTGCACCAACACAAGTGCGAAAAGTGGTTTTTCAACACTAACACAAGTGCGAAAAGTGGTTTTTCAACACTAACACAAGTGCGAAAAGTGGTTTTTCAACACTATCACAAGTGCAAAAAGTGTTTTTTCCACACTAATACAAGTGCAAAAGTGGTTTCCTGCACCAACACAAGTGCAAAAAGTGGTTTTTCAGACACTAACACAAGTGCGAAAAGTCGTTTTTCAACACTAACACAAGTGTGAAAAGTGGTTTTTCAACACTAACACAAGTGCGAAAAGTGTTTTTTCCACACTAATACAAGTGAAAAAGTGGTTTCCTGCACCAACACAAGTGCGAAAAGTGGTTTTTCAACACTAACACAAGTGCGAAATGTGGTTTTTCAACACTAACACAAGTTCGAAAAGTGGTTTTTCAACACTAACACAAGTGCAAAAAGTGTTTTTTCCACACTAATACAAGTGCAAAAGTGGTTTCCTGCACCAACACAAGTGCGAAAAGTGGTTTTTCAACACTAACACAAGTGCGAAAAGTGGTTTTTCAACACTAACACAAGTGCGAAAAGTGGTTTTTCAACACTAACACAAGTGCGAAAAGTGGTTTTTCAACACTAACACAAGTGCGAAAAGTGTTTTTTCCACACTAATACAAGTGCAAAAGTGGTTTCCTTCACCAACACAAGTACGAAAAGTGGTTTTTCAACACAAACACAAGTGCGAAAAGTGGTTTTTCAACACTAACACAAGTGCAAAAAGTGTTTTTTACACACTAATACAAGTGCAAAAGTGGTTTCCTGCACCAACACAAGTGCGAAAAGTGGTTTTTCAACACTAACACAAGTGCGAAAAGTGTTTTTTCCACACTAATACAAGTGCAAAAGTGGTTTCCTACACCAACACAAGTGCGAAAAGTGGTTTTTCAACACAAACACAAGTGCGAAAAGTGGTTTTTCAACACTAACACAAGTGCAAAAAGTGTTTTTTACACACTAATACAAGTGCAAAAGTGGTTTCCTGCACCAACACAAGTGCGAAAAGTGGTTTTTCAACACTAACACAAGTGCGAAAAGTGGTTTTTCAACACTAACACAAGTGCGAAAAGTGTTTTTTAGACACTAATACAAGTGCAAAAGTGGTTTCCTGCACCAACACAAGTGCGAAAAGTGGTTTTTCAACACTAACACAGGTGCGAAATGTGGTTTTTCAACACTAACACAAGTGCGAAAAGTGGTTTTTCAACACTAACACAAGTGCAAAAAGTGGTTTTTCCACACTAATACAAGTGCAAAAGTGGTTTCCTGCACCAACACAAGTGTGAAAAGTAGTTTTTCAACACTAACACAAGTGCGAAAAGTGGTTTTTCAACACTAACACAAGTGCGAAAAGTGTTTTTTCCACACTAATACAAGTGCAAAAGTGGTTTCCTGCACCAACACAAGTGCGAAAAGTGGTTTTTCAACACTAACACAAGTGCGAAAAGTGGTTTTTCAACACTAACACAAGTGCGAAAAGTGGTTTTTCAACACTAACACAAGTGCAAAAAGTGTTTTTTACACACTAATACAAGTGCAAAAGTGGTTTCCTGCACCAACACAAGTGCGAAAAGTGGTTTTTCAACACTAACACAAGTGCGAAAAGTGGTTTTTCAACACTAACACAAGTGCGAAAAGTGTTTTTTCCACACTAATACAAGTGCAAAAGTGGTTTCCTGCACCAACACAAGTGCGAAAAGTGGTTTTTCAACACTAACACCAGTGCGAAATGTGGTTTTTCAACACTAACACAAGTGCGAAAAGTGGTTTTTCAACACTATCACAAGTGCAAAAAGTGTTTTTTCCACACTAATACAAGTGCAAAAGTGGTTTCCTGCACCAACACAAGTGCGAAAAGTGGTTTTTCAACACTAACACAAGTGCGAAAAGTGGTTTTTCAACACTAACACAAGTGCGAAAAGTGTTTTTTAGACACTAATACAAGTGCAAAAGTGGTTTCCTGCACCAACACAAGTGCGAAAAGTGGTTTTTCAACACTAACACAGGTGCGAAATGTGGTTTTTCAACACTAACACAAGTGCGAAAAGTGGTTTTTCAACACTAACACAAGTGCAAAAAGTGGTTTTCCACACTAATACAAGTGCAAAAGTGGTTTCCTGCACCAACACAAGTGTGAAAAGTAGTTTTTCAACACTAACACAAGTGCGAAAAGTGGTTTTTCAACACTAACACAAGTGCGAAAAGTGTTTTTTCCACACTAATACAAGTGCAAAAGTGGTTTCCTGCACCAACACAAGTGCGAAAAGTGGTTTTTCAACACTAACACAAGTGCGAAAAGTGGTTTTTCAACACTAACACAAGTGTGAAAAGTGTTTTTTCCACACTAATACAAGTGCAAAAGTGGTTTCCTGCACCAACACAAGTGCGAAAAGTGGTTTTTCAACACAAACACAAGTGCGAAAAGTGGTTTTTCAACACTAACACATGTGCAAAAAGTGGTTTTTCAACACTAACACAAGTGCAGAAAGTGTTTTTTCCACACTAATACAAGTGCAAAAGTGGTTTCCTGCACCAACACAAGTGCGAAAAGTGGTTTTTCAACACTAACACAAGTGCGAAAAGTGGTTTTTCAACACTAACACAAGTGCGAAAAGTGGTTTTTCAACACTATCACAAGTGCAAAAAGTGTTTTTTCCACACTAATACAAGTGCAAAAGTGGTTTCCTGCACCAACACAAGTGCAAAAAGTGGTTTTTCAACACTAACACAAGTGCGAAAAGTCGTTTTTCAACACTAACACAAGTGTGAAAAGTGGTTTTTCAACACTAACACAAGTGCGAAAAGTGTTTTTTCCACACTAATACAAGTGAAAAAGTGGTTTCCTGCACCAACACAAGTGCGAAAAGTGGTTTTTCAACACTAACACAAGTGCGAAATGTGGTTTTTCAACACTAACACAAGTTCGAAAAGTGGTTTTTCAACACTAACACAAGTGCAAAAAGTGTTTTTTCCACACTAATACAAGTGCAAAAGTGGTTTCCTGCACCAACACAAGTGCGAAAAGTGGTTTTTCAACACTAACACAAGTGCGAAAAGTGGTTTTTCAACACTAACACAAGTGCGAAAAGTGGTTTTTCAACACTAACACAAGTGCGAAAAGTGGTTTTTCAACACTAACACAAGTGCGAAAAGTGTTTTTTCCACACTAATACAAGTGCAAAAGTGGTTTCCTGCACCAACACAAGTGCGAAAAGTGGTTTTTCAACACTAACACAAGTGCGAAAAGTGGTTTTTCAACACTAACACAAGTGCGAAAAGTGGTTTTTCAACACTAACACAAGTGCGAAAAGTGGTTTTTCAACACTAACACAAGTGCGAAAAGTGTTTTTTCCACACTAATACAAGTGCAAAAGTGGTTTCCTTCACCAACACAAGTACGAAAAGTGGTTTTTCAACACAAACACAAGTGCGAAAAGTGGTTTTTCAACACTAACACAAGTGCAAAAAGTGTTTTTTACACACTAATACAAGTGCAAAAGTGGTTTCCTGCACCAACACAAGTGCGAAAAGTGGTTTTTCAACACTAACACAAGTGCGAAATGTGGTTTTTCAACACTAACACAAGTTCGAAAAGTGGTTTTTCAACACTAACACAAGTGCAAAAAGTGTTTTTTCCACACTAATACAAGTGCAAAAGTGGTTTCCTGCACCAACACAAGTGCGAAAAGTGGTTTTTCAACACTAACACAAGTGCGAAAAGTGGTTTTTCAACACTAACACAAGTGCGAAAAGTGGTTTTTCAACACTAACACAAGTGCGAAAAGTGGTTTTTCAACACTAACACAAGTGCGAAAAGTGTTTTTTCCACACTAATACAAGTGCAAAAGTGGTTTCCTTCACCAACACAAGTACGAAAAGTGGTTTTTCAACACAAACACAAGTGCGAAAAGTGGTTTTTCAACACTAACACAAGTGCAAAAAGTGTTTTTTACACACTAATACAAGTGCAAAAGTGGTTTCCTGCACCAACACAAGTGCGAAAAGTGGTTTTTCAACACTAACACAAGTGCGAAAAGTGTTTTTTCCACACTAATACAAGTGCAAAAGTGGTTTCCTGCACCAACACAAGTGCGAAAAGTGGTTTTTCAACACTAACACAAGTGCGAAAAGTGGTTTTTCAACACTAACACAAGTGTGAAAAGTGTTTTTTCCACACTAATACAAGTGCAAAAGTGGTTTCCTGCACCAACACAAGTGCGAAAAGTGGTTTTTCAACACAAACACAAGTGCGAAAAGTGGTTTTTCAACACTAACACATGTGCAAAAAGTGGTTTTTCAACACTAACACAAGTGCAGAAAGTGTTTTTTCCACACTAATACAAGTGCAAAAGTGGTTTCCTGCACCAACACAAGTGCGAAAAGTGGTTTTTCAACACTAACACAAGTGCGAAAAGTGGTTTTTCAACACTAACACAAGTGCGAAAAGTGGTTTTTCAACACTATCACAAGTGCAAAAAGTGTTTTTTCCACACTAATACAAGTGCAAAAGTGGTTTCCTGCACCAACACAAGTGCAAAAAGTGGTTTTTCAACACTAACACAAGTGCGAAAAGTCGTTTTTCAACACTAACACAAGTGTGAAAAGTGGTTTTTCAACACTAACACAAGTGCGAAAAGTGTTTTTTCCACACTAATACAAGTGAAAAAGTGGTTTCCTGCACCAACACAAGTGCGAAAAGTGGTTTTTCAACACTAACACAAGTGCGAAATGTGGTTTTTCAACACTAACACAAGTTCGAAAAGTGGTTTTTCAACACTAACACAAGTGCAAAAAGTGTTTTTTCCACACTAATACAAGTGCAAAAGTGGTTTCCTGCACCAACACAAGTGCGAAAAGTGGTTTTTCAACACTAACACAAGTGCGAAAAGTGGTTTTTCAACACTAACACAAGTGCGAAAAGTGGTTTTTCAACACTAACACAAGTGCGAAAAGTGGTTTTTCAACACTAACACAAGTGCGAAAAGTGTTTTTTCCACACTAATACAAGTGCAAAAGTGGTTTCCTTCACCAACACAAGTACGAAAAGTGGTTTTTCAACACAAACACAAGTGCGAAAAGTGGTTTTTCAACACTAACACAAGTGCAAAAAGTGTTTTTTACACACTAATACAAGTGCAAAAGTGGTTTCCTGCACCAACACAAGTGCGAAAAGTGGTTTTTCAACACTAACACAAGTGCGAAAAGTGTTTTTTCCACACTAATACAAGTGCAAAAGTGGTTTCCTACACCAACACAAGTGCGAAAAGTGGTTTTTCAACACAAACACAAGTGCGAAAAGTGGTTTTTCAACACTAACACAAGTGCAAAAAGTGTTTTTTACACACTAATACAAGTGCAAAAGTGGTTTCCTGCACCAACACAAGTGCGAAAAGTGGTTTTTCAACACTAACACAAGTGCGAAAAGTGGTTTTTCAACACTAACACAAGTGCGAAAAGTGTTTTTTAGACACTAATACAAGTGCAAAAGTGGTTTCCTGCACCAACACAAGTGCGAAAAGTGGTTTTTCAACACTAACACAGGTGCGAAATGTGGTTTTTCAACACTAACACAAGTGCGAAAAGTGGTTTTTCAACACTAACACAAGTGCAAAAAGTGGTTTTTCCACACTAATACAAGTGCAAAAGTGGTTTCCTGCACCAACACAAGTGTGAAAAGTAGTTTTTCAACACTAACACAAGTGCGAAAAGTGGTTTTTCAACACTAACACAAGTGCGAAAAGTGTTTTTTCCACACTAATACAAGTGCAAAAGTGGTTTCCTGCACCAACACAAGTGCGAAAAGTGGTTTTTCAACACTAACACAAGTGCGAAAAGTGTTTTTTCAACACTAACACAAGTGCGAAAAGTGTTTTTTCCACACTAATACAAGTGCAAAAGTGGTTTCCTGCACCAACACAAGTGCGAAAAGTGGTTTTTCAACACTAACACAAGTGCGAAAAGTGGTTTTTCAACACTAACACAAGTGCGAAAAGTGGTTTTTCAACACTAACACAAGTGCGAAAAGTGTTTTTTCCACACTAATACAAGTGCAAAAGTGGTTTCCTGCACCAAAACAAGTGCGAAAAGTGGTTTTTCAACACTAACACAAGTGCGAAAAGTGGTTTTTCAACACTAACACAAGTGCGAAAAGTGTTTTTTCCACACTAATACAAGTGCAAAAGTGGTTTCCTGCACCAACACAAGTGCGAAAAGTGGTTTTTCAACACTAACACAAGTGCGAAAAGTGGTTTTTCAACACTAACACAAGTGCGAAAAGTGTTTTTTCCACACTAATACAAGTGCAAAAGTGGTTTCCTGCACCAAAACAAGTGCGAAAAGTGGTTTTTCAACACTAACACAAGTTCGAAAAGTGGTTTTTCAACACTAACACAAGTGCAAAAAGTGTTTTTTCCACACTAATACAAGTGCAAAAGTGGTTTCCTGCACCAACACAAGTGCGAAAAGTGGTTTTTCAACACTAACACAAGTGCAAAAAGTGTTTTTTCCACACTAATACAAGTGCAAAAGTGGTTTCCTGCACCAACACAAGTGCGAAAAGTGGTTTTTCAACACAAACACAAGTGCGAAAAGTGGTTTTTCAACACTAACACATGTGCAAAAAGTGGTTTTTCAACACTAACACAAGTGCAGAAAGTGTTTTTTCCACACTAATACAAGTGCAAAAGTGGTTTCCTGCACCAACACAAGTGCGAAAAGTGGTTTTTCAACACTAACACAAGTGCGAAAAGTGGTTTTTCAACACTAACACAAGTGCGAAAAGTGGTTTTTCAACACTATCACAAGTGCAAAAAGTGTTTTTTCCACACTAATACAAGTGCAAAAGTGGTTTCCTGCACCAACACAAGTGTGAAAAGTGGTTTTTCAACACTAACACAAGTGCAAAAAGTGGTTTTTCAACACTAACACAAGTGCGAAAAGTAGTTTTTCAACACTATCACAAGTGCAAAAAGTGTTTTTTCCACACTAATACAAGTGCAAAAGTGGTTTCCTGCACCAACACAAGTGCGAAAAGTGGTTTTTCAACACTAACACAAGTGCGAAAAGTGGTTTTTCAACACTAACACAAGTGCAAAAAGTGGTTTTTTAACACTAACACAAGTGCGAAAAGTGTTTTTTCCACACTAATACAAGTGCAAAAGTGGTTTCCTGCACCAACACAAGTGCAAAAAGTGGTTTTTCAACACTAACACAAGTGCGAAAAGTCGTTTTTCAACACTAACACAAGTGCGAAAAGTGGTTTTTCAACACTAACACAAGTGCGAAAAGTGTTTTTTCCACACTAATACAAGTGAAAAAGTGGTTTCCTGCACCAACACAAGTGCGAAAAGTGGTTTTTCAACACTAACACAAGTGCGAAATGTGGTTTTTCAACACTAACACAAGTTCGAAAAGTGGTTTTTCAACACTAACACAAGTGCAAAAAGTGTTTTTTCCACACTAATACAAGTGCAAAAGTGGTTTCCTGCACCAACACAAGTGCGAAAAGTGGTTTTTCAACACTAATACAAGTGCGAAAAGTGGTTTTTCAACACTAACACAAGTGTGAAAAGTGGTTTTTCAACACTAACACAAGTGCGAAAAGTGGTTTTTCAACACTAACACAAGTGCGAAAAGTGGTTTTTCAACACTAACACAAGTGTGAAAAGTGTTTTTTCCACACTAATACAAGTGCAAAAGTGGTTTCCTGCACCAACACAAGTACGAAAAGTGGTTTTTCAACACAAACACAAGTGCGAAAAGTGGTTTTTCAACACTAACACAAGTGCAAAAAGTGTTTTTTACACACTAATACAAGTGCAAAAGTGGTTTCCTGCACCAACACAAGTGCGAAAAGTGGTTTTTCAACACTAACACAAGTGCGAAAAGTGTTTTTTCCACACTAATACAAGTGCAAAAGTGGTTTCCTACACCAACACAAGTGCGAAAAGTGGTTTTTCAACACAAACACAAGTGCGAAAAGTGGTTTTTCAACACTAACACAAGTGCAAAAAGTGTTTTTTACACACTAATACAAGTGCAAAAGTGGTTTCCTGCACCAACACAAGTGCGAAAAGTGGTTTTTCAACACTAACACAAGTGCGAAAAGTGGTTTTTCAACACTAACACAAGTGCGAAAAGTGTTTTTTCCACACTAATACAAGTGCAAAAGTGGTTTCCTGCACCAACACAAGTGCGAAAAGTGGTTTTTCAACACTAACACCAGTGCGAAATGTGGTTTTTCAACACTAACACAAGTGCGAAAAGTGGTTTTTCAACACTATCACAAGTGCAAAAAGTGTTTTTTCCACACTAATACAAGTGCAAAAGTGGTTTCCTGCACCAACACAAGTGCGAAAAGTGGTTTTTCAACACTAACACAAGTGCGAAAAGTGGTTTTTCAACACTAACACAAGTGCGAAAAGTGTTTTTTAGACACTAATACAAGTGCAAAAGTGGTTTCCTGCACCAACACAAGTGCGAAAAGTGGTTTTTCAACACTAACACAGGTGCGAAATGTGGTTTTTCAACACTAACACAAGTGCGAAAAGTGGTTTTTCAACACTAACACAAGTGCAAAAAGTGGTTTTCCACACTAATACAAGTGCAAAAGTGGTTTCCTGCACCAACACAAGTGTGAAAAGTAGTTTTTCAACACTAACACAAGTGCGAAAAGTGGTTTTTCAACACTAACACAAGTGCGAAAAGTGTTTTTTCCACACTAATACAAGTGCAAAAGTGGTTTCCTGCACCAACACAAGTGCGAAAAGTGGTTTTTCAACACTAACACAAGTGCGAAAAGTGGTTTTTCAACACTAACACAAGTGTGAAAAGTGTTTTTTCCACACTAATACAAGTGCAAAAGTGGTTTCCTGCACCAACACAAGTGCGAAAAGTGGTTTTTCAACACAAACACAAGTGCGAAAAGTGGTTTTTCAACACTAACACATGTGCAAAAAGTGGTTTTTCAACACTAACACAAGTGCAGAAAGTGTTTTTTCCACACTAATACAAGTGCAAAAGTGGTTTCCTGCACCAACACAAGTGCGAAAAGTGGTTTTTCAACACTAACACAAGTGCGAAAAGTGGTTTTTCAACACTAACACAAGTGCGAAAAGTGGTTTTTCAACACTATCACAAGTGCAAAAAGTGTTTTTTCCACACTAATACAAGTGCAAAAGTGGTTTCCTGCACCAACACAAGTGCAAAAAGTGGTTTTTCAGACACTAACACAAGTGCGAAAAGTCGTTTTTCAACACTAACACAAGTGTGAAAAGTGGTTTTTCAACACTAACACAAGTGCGAAAAGTGTTTTTTCCACACTAATACAAGTGAAAAAGTGGTTTCCTGCACCAACACAAGTGCGAAAAGTGGTTTTTCAACACTAACACAAGTGCGAAATGTGGTTTTTCAACACTAACACAAGTTCGAAAAGTGGTTTTTCAACACTAACACAAGTGCAAAAAGTGTTTTTTCCACACTAATACAAGTGCAAAAGTGGTTTCCTGCACCAACACAAGTGCGAAAAGTGGTTTTTCAACACTAACACAAGTGCGAAAAGTGGTTTTTCAACACTAACACAAGTGCGAAAAGTGGTTTTTCAACACTAACACAAGTGCGAAAAGTGGTTTTTCAACACTAACACAAGTGCGAAAAGTGTTTTTTCCACACTAATACAAGTGCAAAAGTGGTTTCCTTCACCAACACAAGTACGAAAAGTGGTTTTTCAACACAAACACAAGTGCGAAAAGTGGTTTTTCAACACTAACACAAGTGCAAAAAGTGTTTTTTACACACTAATACAAGTGCAAAAGTGGTTTCCTGCACCAACACAAGTGCGAAAAGTGGTTTTTCAACACTAACACAAGTGCGAAAAGTGTTTTTTCCACACTAATACAAGTGCAAAAGTGGTTTCCTACACCAACACAAGTGCGAAAAGTGGTTTTTCAACACAAACACAAGTGCGAAAAGTGGTTTTTCAACACTAACACAAGTGCAAAAAGTGTTTTTTACACACTAATACAAGTGCAAAAGTGGTTTCCTGCACCAACACAAGTGCGAAAAGTGGTTTTTCAACACTAACACAAGTGCGAAAAGTGGTTTTTCAACACTAACACAAGTGCGAAAAGTGTTTTTTAGACACTAATACAAGTGCAAAAGTGGTTTCCTGCACCAACACAAGTGCGAAAAGTGGTTTTTCAACACTAACACAGGTGCGAAATGTGGTTTTTCAACACTAACACAAGTGCGAAAAGTGGTTTTTCAACACTAACACAAGTGCAAAAAGTGGTTTTTCCACACTAATACAAGTGCAAAAGTGGTTTCCTGCACCAACACAAGTGTGAAAAGTAGTTTTTCAACACTAACACAAGTGCGAAAAGTGGTTTTTCAACACTAACACAAGTGCGAAAAGTGTTTTTTCCACACTAATACAAGTGCAAAAGTGGTTTCCTGCACCAACACAAGTGCGAAAAGTGGTTTTTCAACACTAACACAAGTGCGAAAAGTGGTTTTTCAACACTAACACAAGTGCGAAAAGTGGTTTTTCAACACTAACACAAGTGCAAAAAGTGTTTTTTACACACTAATACAAGTGCAAAAGTGGTTTCCTGCACCAACACAAGTGCGAAAAGTGGTTTTTCAACACTAACACAAGTGCGAAAAGTGGTTTTTCAACACTAACACAAGTGCGAAAAGTGTTTTTTCCACACTAATACAAGTGCAAAAGTGGTTTCCTGCACCAACACAAGTGCGAAAAGTGGTTTTTCAACACTAACACCAGTGCGAAATGTGGTTTTTCAACACTAACACAAGTGCGAAAAGTGGTTTTTCAACACTATCACAAGTGCAAAAAGTGTTTTTTCCACACTAATACAAGTGCAAAAGTGGTTTCCTGCACCAACACAAGTGCGAAAAGTGGTTTTTCAACACTAACACAAGTGCGAAAAGTGGTTTTTCAACACTAACACAAGTGCGAAAAGTGTTTTTTAGACACTAATACAAGTGCAAAAGTGGTTTCCTGCACCAACACAAGTGCGAAAAGTGGTTTTTCAACACTAACACAGGTGCGAAATGTGGTTTTTCAACACTAACACAAGTGCGAAAAGTGGTTTTTCAACACTAACACAAGTGCAAAAAGTGGTTTTCCACACTAATACAAGTGCAAAAGTGGTTTCCTGCACCAACACAAGTGTGAAAAGTAGTTTTTCAACACTAACACAAGTGCGAAAAGTGGTTTTTCAACACTAACACAAGTGCGAAAAGTGTTTTTTCCACACTAATACAAGTGCAAAAGTGGTTTCCTGCACCAACACAAGTGCGAAAAGTGGTTTTTCAACACTAACACAAGTGCGAAAAGTGGTTTTTCAACACTAACACAAGTGTGAAAAGTGTTTTTTCCACACTAATACAAGTGCAAAAGTGGTTTCCTGCACCAACACAAGTGCGAAAAGTGGTTTTTCAACACAAACACAAGTGCGAAAAGTGGTTTTTCAACACTAACACATGTGCAAAAAGTGGTTTTTCAACACTAACACAAGTGCAGAAAGTGTTTTTTCCACACTAATACAAGTGCAAAAGTGGTTTCCTGCACCAACACAAGTGCGAAAAGTGGTTTTTCAACACTAACACAAGTGCGAAAAGTGGTTTTTCAACACTAACACAAGTGCGAAAAGTGGTTTTTCAACACTATCACAAGTGCAAAAAGTGTTTTTTCCACACTAATACAAGTGCAAAAGTGGTTTCCTGCACCAACACAAGTGCAAAAAGTGGTTTTTCAACACTAACACAAGTGCGAAAAGTCGTTTTTCAACACTAACACAAGTGTGAAAAGTGGTTTTTCAACACTAACACAAGTGCGAAAAGTGTTTTTTCCACACTAATACAAGTGAAAAAGTGGTTTCCTGCACCAACACAAGTGCGAAAAGTGGTTTTTCAACACTAACACAAGTGCGAAATGTGGTTTTTCAACACTAACACAAGTTCGAAAAGTGGTTTTTCAACACTAACACAAGTGCAAAAAGTGTTTTTTCCACACTAATACAAGTGCAAAAGTGGTTTCCTGCACCAACACAAGTGCGAAAAGTGGTTTTTCAACACTAACACAAGTGCGAAAAGTGGTTTTTCAACACTAACACAAGTGCGAAAAGTGGTTTTTCAACACTAACACAAGTGCGAAAAGTGGTTTTTCAACACTAACACAAGTGCGAAAAGTGTTTTTTCCACACTAATACAAGTGCAAAAGTGGTTTCCTTCACCAACACAAGTACGAAAAGTGGTTTTTCAACACAAACACAAGTGCGAAAAGTGGTTTTTCAACACTAACACAAGTGCAAAAAGTGTTTTTTACACACTAATACAAGTGCAAAAGTGGTTTCCTGCACCAACACAAGTGCGAAAAGTGGTTTTTCAACACTAACACAAGTGCGAAAAGTGTTTTTTCCACACTAATACAAGTGCAAAAGTGGTTTCCTACACCAACACAAGTGCGAAAAGTGGTTTTTCAACACAAACACAAGTGCGAAAAGTGGTTTTTCAACACTAACACAAGTGCAAAAAGTGTTTTTTACACACTAATACAAGTGCAAAAGTGGTTTCCTGCACCAACACAAGTGCGAAAAGTGGTTTTTCAACACTAACACAAGTGCGAAAAGTGGTTTTTCAACACTAACACAAGTGCGAAAAGTGTTTTTTAGACACTAATACAAGTGCAAAAGTGGTTTCCTGCACCAACACAAGTGCGAAAAGTGGTTTTTCAACACTAACACAGGTGCGAAATGTGGTTTTTCAACACTAACACAAGTGCGAAAAGTGGTTTTTCAACACTAACACAAGTGCAAAAAGTGGTTTTTCCACACTAATACAAGTGCAAAAGTGGTTTCCTGCACCAACACAAGTGTGAAAAGTAGTTTTTCAACACTAACACAAGTGCGAAAAGTGGTTTTTCAACACTAACACAAGTGCGAAAAGTGTTTTTTCCACACTAATACAAGTGCAAAAGTGGTTTCCTGCACCAACACAAGTGCGAAAAGTGGTTTTTCAACACTAACACAAGTGCGAAAAGTGGTTTTTCAACACTAACACAAGTGCGAAAAGTGTTTTTTCCACACTAATACAAGTGCAAAAGTGGTTTCCTGCACCAACACAAGTGCGAAAAGTGGTTTTTCAACACTAACACAAGTGCGAAAAGTGGTTTTTCAACACTAACACAAGTGCGAAAAGTGGTTTTTCAACACTAACACAAGTGCGAAAAGTGTTTTTTCCACACTAATACAAGTGCAAAAGTGGTTTCCTGCACCAAAACAAGTGCGAAAAGTGGTTTTTCAACACTAACACAAGTGCGAAAAGTGGTTTTTCAACACTAACACAAGTGCGAAAAGTGTTTTTTCCACACTAATACAAGTGCAAAAGTGGTTTCCTGCACCAACACAAGTGCGAAAAGTGGTTTTTCAACACTAACACAAGTGCGAAAAGTGGTTTTTCAACACTAACACAAGTGCGGAAAGTGTTTTTTCCACACTAATACAAGTGCAAAAGTGGTTTCCTGCACCAAAACAAGTGCGAAAAGTGGTTTTTCAACACTAACACAAGTTCGAAAAGTGGTTTTTCAACACTAACACAAGTGCAAAAAGTGTTTTTTCCACACTAATACAAGTGCAAAAGTGGTTTCCTGCACCAACACAAGTGCGAAAAGTGGTTTTTCAACACTAACACAAGTGCAAAAAGTGTTTTTTCCACACTAATACAAGTGCAAAAGTGGTTTCCTGCACCAACACAAGTGCGAAAAGTGGTTTTTCAACACAAACACAAGTGCGAAAAGTGGTTTTTCAACACTAACACATGTGCAAAAAGTGGTTTTTCAACACTAACACAAGTGCAGAAAGTGTTTTTTCCACACTAATACAAGTGCAAAAGTGGTTTCCTGCACCAACACAAGTGCGAAAAGTGGTTTTTCAACACTAACACAGGTGCGAAAAGTGGTTTTTCAACACTAACACAAGTGCGAAAAGTGGTTTTTCAACACTATCACAAGTGCAAAAAGTGTTTTTTCCACACTAATACAAGTGCAAAAGTGGTTTCCTGCACCAACACAAGTGTGAAAAGTGGTTTTTCAACACTAACACAAGTGCAAAAAGTGGTTTTTCAACACTAACACAAGTGCGAAAAGTAGTTTTTCAACACTATCACAAGTGCAAAAAGTGTTTTTTCCACACTAATACAAGTGCAAAAGTGGTTTCCTGCACCAACACAAGTGCGAAAAGTGGTTTTTCAACACTAACACAAGTGCGAAAAGTGGTTTTTCAACACTAACACAAGTGCAAAAAGTGGTTTTTTAACACTAACACAAGTGCGAAAAGTGTTTTTTCCACACTAATACAAGTGCAAAAGTGGTTTCCTGCACCAACACAAGTGCAAAAAGTGGTTTTTCAACACTAACACAAGTGCGAAAAGTCGTTTTTCAACACTAACACAAGTGCGAAAAGTGGTTTTTCAACACTAACACAAGTGCGAAAAGTGTTTTTTCCACACTAATACAAGTGAAAAAGTGGTTTCCTGCACCAACACAAGTGCGAAAAGTGGTTTTTCAACACTAACACAAGTGCGAAATGTGGTTTTTCAACACTAACACAAGTTCGAAAAGTGGTTTTTCAACACTAACACAAGTGCAAAAAGTGTTTTTTCCACACTAATACAAGTGCAAAAGTGGTTTTCTGCACCAACACAAGTGCGAAAAGTGGTTTTTCAACACTAATACAAGTGCGAAAAGTGGTTTTTCAACACTAACACAAGTGTGAAAAGTGGTTTTTCAACACTAACACAAGTGCGAAAAGTGGTTTTTCAACACTAACACAAGTGCGAAAAGTGGTTTTTCAACACTAACACAAGTGTGAAAAGTGTTTTTTCCACACTAATACAAGTGCAAAAGTGGTTTCCTGCACCAACACAAGTACGAAAAGTGGTTTTTCAACACAAACACAAGTGCGAAAAGTGGTTTTTCAACACTAACACAAGTGCAAAAAGTGTTTTTTACACACTAATACAAGTGCAAAAGTGGTTTCCTGCACCAACACAAGTGCGAAAAGTGGTTTTTCAACACTAACACAAGTGCGAAAAGTGTTTTTTCCACACTAATACAAGTGCAAAAGTGGTTTCCTACACCAACACAAGTGCGAAAAGTGGTTTTTCAACACAAACACAAGTGCGAAAAGTAGTTTTTCAACACTAACACAAGTGCAAAAAGTGTTTTTTACACACTAATACAAGTGCAAAAGTGGTTTCCTGCACCAACACAAGTGCGAAAAGTGGTTTTTCAACACTAACACAAGTGCGAAAAGTGGTTTTTCAACACTAACACAAGTGCGAAAAGTGTTTTTTGGACACTAATACAAGTGCAAAAGTGGTTTCCTGCACCAACACAAGTGCGAAAAGTGGTTTTTCAACACTAACATAGGTGCGAAATGTGGTTTTTCAACACTAACACAAGTGCGAAAAGTGGTTTTTCAACACTAACACAAGTGCAAAAAGTGGTTTTTCCACACTAATACAAGTGCAAAAGTGGTTTCCTGCACCAACACAAGTGTGAAAAGTAGTTTTTCAACACTAACACAAGTGCGAAAAGTGGTTTTTCAACACTAACACAAGTGCGAAAAGTGTTTTTTCCACACTAATACAAGTGCAAAAGTGGTTTCCTGCACCAACACAAGTGCGAAAAGTGGTTTTTCAACACTAACACAAGTGCGAAAAGTGGTTTTTCAACACTAACACAAGTGCGAAAAGTGTTTTTTCCACACTAATACAAGTGCAAAAGTGGTTTCCTGCACCAACACAAGTGCGAAAAGTGGTTTTTCAACACTAACACAAGTGCGAAAAGTGGTTTTTCAACACTAACACAAGTGCGAAAAGTGGTTTTTCAACACTAACACAAGTGCGAAAAGTGTTTTTTCCACACTAATACAAGTGCAAAAGTGGTTTCCTGCACCAAAACAAGTGCGGAAAGTGGTTTTTCAACACTAACACAAGTGCGAAAAGTGGTTTTTCAACACTAACACAAGTGCGAAAAGTGTTTTTTCCACACTAATACAAGTGCAAAAGTGGTTTCCTGCACCAACACAAGTGCGAAAAGTGGTTTTTCAACACTAACACAAGTGCGAAAAGTGGTTTTTCAACACTAACACAAGTGCGAAAAGTGTTTTTTCCACACTAATACAAGTGCAAAAGTGGTTTCCTGCACCAACACAAGTGTGAAAAGTGGTTTTTCAACACTAACACAAGTGCAAAAAGTGGTTTTTCAACACTAACACAAGTGCGAAAAGTAGTTTTTCAACACTATCACAAGTGCAAAAAGTGTTTTTTCCACACTAATACAAGTGCAAAAGTGGTTTCCTGCACCAACACAAGTGCGAAAAGTGGTTTTTCAACACTAACACAAGTGCAAAAAGTGGTTTTTTAACACTAACACAAGTGCGAAAAGTGTTTTTTCCACACTAATACAAGTGCAAAAGTGGTTTCCTGCACCAACACAAGTGCAAAAAGTGGTTTTTCAACACTAACACAAGTGCGAAAAGTCGTTTTTCAACACTAACACAAGTGCGAAAAGTGGTTTTTCAACACTAACACAAGTGCGAAAAGTGTTTTTTCCACACTAATACAAGTGAAAAAGTGGTTTCCTGCACCAACACAAGTGCGAAAAGTGGTTTTTCAACACTAACACAAGTGCGAAATGTGGTTTTTCAACACTAACACAAGTTCGAAAAGTGGTTTTTCAACAGTAACACAAGTGCAAAAAGTGTTTTTTCCACACTAATACAAGTGCAAAAGTGGTTTCCTGCACCAACACAAGTGCGAAAAGTGGTTTTTCAACACTAATACAAGTGCGAAAAGTGGTTTTTCAACACTAACACAAGTGCGAAAAGTGGTTTTTCAACACTAACACAAGTGCGAAAAGTGGTTTTTCAACACTAACACAAGTGCGAAAAGTGGTTTTTCAACACTAACACAAGTGTGAAAAGTGTTTTTTCCACACTAATACAAGTGCAAAAGTGGTTTCCTGCACCAACACAAGTACGAAAAGTGGTTTTTCAACACAAACACAAGTGCGAAAAGTGGTTTTTCAACACTAACACAAGTGCAAAAAGTGTTTTTTACACACTAATACAAGTGCAAAAGTGGTTTCCTGCACCAACACAAGTGCGAAAAGTGGTTTTTCAACACTAACACAAGTGCGAAAAGTGTTTTTTCCACACTAATACAAGTGCAAAAGTGGTTTCCTACACCAACACAAGTGCGAAAAGTGGTTTTTCAACACAAACACAAGTGCGAAAAGTGGTTTTTCAACACTAACACAAGTGCAAAAAGTGTTTTTTACACACTAATACAAGTGCAAAAGTGGTTTCCTGCACCAACACAAGTGCAAAAAGTGGTTTTTCAACACTAACACAAGTGCGAAAAGTGGTTTTTCAACACTAACACAAGTGCGAAAAGTGTTTTTTGGACACTAATACAAGTGCAAAAGTGGTTTCCTGCACCAACACAAGTGCGAAAAGTGGTTTTTCAACACTAACACAGGTGCGAAATGTGGTTTTTCAACACTAACACAAGTGCGAAAAGTGGTTTTTCAACACTAACACAAGTGCAAAAAGTGGTTTTTCCACACTAATACAAGTGCAAAAGTGGTTTCCTGCACCAACACAAGTGTGAAAAGTAGTTTTTCAACACTAACACAAGTGCGAAAAGTGGTTTTTCAACACTAACACAAGTGCGAAAAGTGTTTTTTCCACACTAATACAAGTGCAAAAGTGGTTTCCTGCACCAACACAAGTGCGAAAAGTGGTTTTTCAACACTAACACAAGTGCGAAAAGTGGTTTTTCAACACTAACACAAGTGCGAAAAGTGTTTTTTCCACACTAATACAAGTGCAAAAGTGGTTTCCTGCACCAACACAAGTGCGAAAAGTGGTTTTTCAACACTAACACAAGTGCGAAAAGTGGTTTTTCAACACTAACACAAGTGCGAAAAGTGGTTTTTCAACACTAACACAAGTGCGAAAAGTGTTTTTTCCACACTAATACAAGTGCAAAAGTGGTTTCCTGCACCAAAACAAGTGCGAAAAGTGGTTTTTCAACACTAACACAAGTGCGAAAAGTGGTTTTTCAACACTAACACAAGTGCGAAAAGTGTTTTTTCCACACTAATACAAGTGCAAAAGTGGTTTCCTGCACCAACACAAGTGCGAAAAGTGGTTTTTCAACACTAACACAAGTGCGAAAAGTGGTTTTTCAACACTAACACAAGTGCGAAAAGTGTTTTTTCCACACTAATACAAGTGCAAAAGTGGTTTCCTGCACCAACACAAGTGCGAAAAGTGGTTTTTCAACACAAACACAAGTGCGAAAAGTGGTTTTTCAACACTAACACATGTGCAAAAAGTGGTTTTTCAACACTAACACAAGTGCAGAAAGTGTTTTTTCCACACTAATACAAGTGCAAAAGTGGTTTCCTGCACCAACACAAGTGCGAAAAGTGGTTTTTCAACACTAACACAAGTGCGAAAAGTGGTTTTTCAACACTAACACAAGTGCGAAAAGTGGTTTTTCAACACTATCACAAGTGCAAAAAGTGTTTTTTCCACACTAATACAAGTGCAAAAGTGGTTTCCTGCACCAACACAAGTGTGAAAAGTGGTTTTTCAACACTAACACAAGTGCGAAAAGTGGTTTTTCAACACTAACACAAGTGCGAAAAGTGGTTTTTCAACACTATCACAAGTGCAAAAAGTGTTTTTTCCACACTAATACAAGTGCAAAAGTGGTTTCCTGCACCAACACAAGTGTGAAAAGTGGTTTTTCAACACTAACACAAGTGCAAAAAGTGGTTTTTCAACACTAACACAAGTGCGAAAAGTAGTTTTTCAACACTATCACAAGTGCAAAAAGTGTTTTTTCCACACTAATACAAGTGCAAAAGTGGTTTCCTGCACCAACACAAGTGCGAAAAGTGGTTTTTCAACACTAACACAAGTGCGAAAAGTGGTTTTTCAACACTAACACAAGTGCAAAAAGTGGTTTTTTAATACTAACACAAGTGCGAAAAGTGTTTTTTCCACACTAATACAAGTGCAAAAGTGGTTTCCTGCACCAACACAAGTGCAAAAAGTGGTTTTTCAACACTAACACAAGTGCGAAAAGTCGTTTTTCAACACTAACACAAGTGCGAAAAGTGGTTTTTCAACACTAACACAAGTGCGAAAAGTGTTTTTTCCACACTAATACAAGTGAAAAAGTGGTTTCCTGCACCAACACAAGTGCGAAAAGTGGTCTTTCAACACTAACACAAGTGCGAAATGTGGTTTTTCAACACTAACACAAGTTCGAAAAGTGGTTTTTCAACACTAACACAAGTGCAAAAAGTGTTTTTTCCACACTAATACAAGTGCAAAAGTGGTTTCCTGCACCAACACAAGTGCGAAAAGTGGTTTTTCAACACTAACACAAGTGCGAAAAGTGGTTTTTCAACACTAACACAAGTGCGAAAAGTGGTTTTTCAACACTAACACAAGTGCGAAAAGTGGTTTTTCAACACTAACACAAGTGCGAAAAGTGGTTTTTCAACACTAACACAAGTGCGAAAAGTGTTTTTTCCACACTAATACAAGTGCAAAAGTGGTTTCCTGCACCAACACAAGTACGAAAAGTGGTTTTTCAACACAAACACAAGTGCGAAAAGTGGTTTTTCAACACTAACACAAGTGCAAAAAGTGTTTTTTACACACTAATACAAGTGCAAAAGTGGTTTCCTGCACCAACACAAGTGCGAAAAGTGGTTTTTCAACACTAACACAAGTGCGAAAAGTGTTTTTTCCACACTAATACAAGTGCAAAAGTGGTTTCCTACACCAACACAAGTGCGAAAAGTGGTTTTTCAACACAAACACAAGTGCGAAAAGTGGTTTTTCAACACTAACACAAGTGCAAAAAGTGTTTTTTACACACTAATACAAGTGCAAAAGTGGTTTCCTGCACCAACACAAGTGCGAAAAGTGGTTTTTCAACACTAACACAAGTGCGAAAAGTGGTTTTTCAACACTAACACAAGTGCGAAAAGTGTTTTTTAGACACTAATACAAGTGCAAAAGTGGTTTCCTGCACCAACACAAGTGCGAAAAGTGGTTTTTCAACACTAACACAGGTGCGAAATGTGGTTTTTCAACACTAACACAAGTGCGAAAAGTGGTTTTTCAACACTAACACAAGTGCAAAAAGTGGTTTTCCACACTAATACAAGTGCAAAAGTGGTTTCCTGCACCAACACAAGTGTGAAAAGTAGTTTTTCAACACTAACACAAGTGCGAAAAGTGGTTTTTCAACACTAACACAAGTGCGAAAAGTGTTTTTTCCACACTAATACAAGTGCAAAAGTGGTTTCCTGCACCAACACAAGTGCGAAAAGTGGTTTTTCAACACTAACACAAGTGCGAAAAGTGGTTTTTCAACACTAACACAAGTGCGAAAAGTGTTTTTTCCACACTAATACAAGTGCAAAAGTGGTTTCCTGCACCAACACAAGTGCGAAAAGTGGTTTTTCAACACTAACACAAGTGCGAAAAGTGGTTTTTCAACACTAACACAAGTGCGAAAAGTGGTTTTTCAACACTAACACAAGTGCGAAAAGTGTTTTTTCCACACTAATACAAGTGCAAAAGTGGTTTCCTGCACCAAAACAAGTGCGAAAAGTGGTTTTTCAACACTAACACAAGTGCGAAAAGTGGTTTTTCAACACTAACACAAGTGCGAAAAGTGTTTTTTCCACACTAATACAAGTGCAAAAGTGGTTTCCTGCACCAACACAAGTGCGAAAAGTGGTTTTTCAACACTAACACAAGTGCGAAAAGTGGTTTTTCAACACTAACACAAGTGCGAAAAGTGTTTTTTCCACACTAATACAAGTGCAAAAGTGGTTTCCTGCACCAACACAAGTGCGAAAAGTGGTTTTTCAACACAAACACAAGTGCGAAAAGTGGTTTTTCAACACTAACACATGTGCAAAAAGTGGTTTTTCAACACTAACACAACTGCAGAAAGTGTTTTTTCCACACTAATACAAGTGCAAAAGTGGTTTCCTGCACCAACACAAGTGCGAAAAGTGGTTTTTCAACACTAACACAAGTGCGAAAAGTGGTTTTTCAACACTAACACAAGTGCGAAAAGTGGTTTTTCAACACTATCACAAGTGCAAAAAGTGTTTTTTCCACACTAATACAAGTGCAAAAGTGGTTTCCTGCACCAACACAAGTGTGAAAAGTGGTTTTTCAACACTAACACAAGTGCAAAAAGTGGTTTTTCAACACTAACACAAGTGCGAAAAGTAGTTTTTCAACACTATCACAAGTGCAAAAAGTGTTTTTTCCACACTAATACAAGTGCAAAAGTGGTTTCCTGCACCAACACAAGTGCGAAAAGTGGTTTTTCAACACTAACACAAGTGCGAAAAGTGGTTTTTCAACACTAACACAAGTGCGAAAAGTGGTTTTTTAACACTAACACAAGTGCGAAAAGTGTTTTTTCCACACTAATACAAGTGCAAAAGTGGTTTCCTGCACCAACACAAGTGCAAAAAGTGGTTTTTCAACACTAACACAAGTGCGAAAAGTGGTTTTTCAACACTAACACAAGTGCGAAAAGTGGTTTTTCAACACTAACACAAGTGCGAAAAGTGTTTTTTCCACACTAATACAAGTGAAAAAGTGGTTTCCTGCACCAACACAAGTGCGAAAAGTGGTTTTTCAACACTAACACAAGTGCGAAATGTGGTTTTTCAACACTAACACAAGTGCGAAAAGTGGTTTTTCAACACTAACACAAGTGCAAAAAGTGTTTTTTCCACACTAATACAAGTGCAAAAGTGGTTTCCTGCACCAACACAAGTGCGAAAAGTGGTTTTTCAACACTAACACAAGTGCGAAAAGTGGTTTTTCAACACTAACACAAGTGCGAAAAGTGGTTTTTCAACACTAACACAAGTGCGAAAAGTGGTTTTTCAACAATAACACAAGTGCGAAAAGTGGTT
>NW_027619107.1:0-52881 GCF_964187855.1 Myxine glutinosa
ATATGAGATTGGCATCCATCCATATTCACACAAATTCACACCATAATTGGCCATGATTGGCCATTCACATTCACCATGATTGGCACCATAATTCACACAAAACAACAACAGCAACAACAACGGCGGCGGCGCGGGGAGTGCGCGTCCTCACTCCGGCTTGGTTGGTGGGGGGTGTTGGGAGGGCACCAAGCCTTTCCAACGAGCCGCCATCGGACATGTGCTCGACGGGGTTACCAAGTAGGGGCTCGCTGTCAGCTCCTCGTCAGGGGCGGAGCCCGGTAACCCCCGCACCCAATAGAAGCGGCGGACCGATCCCATCTGGGGCGGAGCCAACGAGCCGAGGGCGTGTCACTCCCCGCTGAGCATGCGCAGGAAGAGGGAGGTGACGTCAGATGCGCCCTCAGCTTGGAGAGAGAAGGGACGCCACCTCCGAGCGCTGCAATACCTCCCCGCATCTCTGGACCGGACCGTGTTTGATTCTGCCCCTGAGCCAAGGTGCACCTTGTGCTATCGACTGCCTGTCCTTCCCTGCCATCAATCCTGTGTAAGCAAGTCTTGTTCCGTTTGTCTGTGGTCTGTCTGGGATAGATAAGATTGTGTCTAAGTGCCTATCTCTTCTGTGCTTTACCTCTTACCTTGTAATCTACCCCTTTTTTCCACCACCAATTATATCCTCCTCCGGAGGTCTTGAGAAATGTACCCCTTGTGTCGTTTCATTTATCCCAGCCGTTGTGTCCTTTCCATCATTGATTTAGCGTAGCGCGATTCGGCCAACGTTCGAGTGGAATCGGTGAGTTGGGGGTAATCGGGTAAACTGTGCGAACACGGCGGCCATTCCGCTCGGCCCATCATAACATCTTAAGCCGTGTCCGTAACAATATATATATATAATATATATATAATATATATATAATATATATAAATAATATATATAATATATATATATATATATATACATATATATATATATACATACACACACACACACACACATACACACACACACACACACACACACACACACACACACACACACATACACACTGTATATATATATATAAATAAAGTAATTGCCAGAAAACACCAACCTGGATCCTTGTGCACCATAGAATTGATATGCAACACAAATGGTCCATACCCCAACTCCTGCACCCTCAAACCCCCCCCCCCCCCTCCCCACATTTCAATTAAAGTCCCAAACGATGCAGGAGTAAGTGATTGCACACAGACATGTTCCAGCATGGCAGGTGCAAACCTGAAAAACGTTCAGCATTCAATGCCCAGCTCACTTGTGCGTCAGCCAGGATTAAGACGATTAAAGTCCATTCCCAAACACAGTCTAGTTCCTAGCACAAACCTTTGTCATACTGGGCTTTAGTGAAGCTTGCTGCATACCAAAGAAAACCCATGCGAAAGGTCAAACAGCGGCAAAGAGGAGGTCAAGAAATTAGCCAAGGAGGTGCCAGCTGAACTGTGAGGACAATCAAAAGAAGGTTATAAAAAGTGTTCCTTTTCCTCCACTGTTACGGTATGGCACAAAGTATTTTTTGAATGAGCAAAGGAGCAATGCAAGGCGAGGCTGGTGATAAAATGACCTATTGGGTTGTCAGTCAAGATAAAACCCAACTGGCTCATTAACGAACTTCAGCAAGTGGGTTCAATATACTTTCACTCACTGGTTAGGGTTTTGTGACATCAGTCCATACATGGTGGTAGATTCGACTCTTAATATCCTCAGGACAAACATGGGCCCTGCATTAAAATGCACATTATGGAAAGGCAGTGAGTGCTGCCTTAAAGTACCCATCATCAAAAAAAAATAATAATAAATAAAGACTCCAATAGGTATGCCAAAATACATCCCTCTAGAATCAAGGACTATCAGGATGGCCAAGAGGTACGTACACTAGAATCTAAGTTGTCTAGCCTGGATTAGAATTCCGACCCAGGTATAAACTGTCATCTTGGTGTTTCACGGGCAGGGTGATTCGTAAATGTATGTGCCTTCCTTCGGATGGACGTTAAACAGGCATCCCATCTGGCACCATTAGTCGGTGGACGTTAACGATCCCACGGGTGTCCTTCGTGAAGAGTAGGCAAGCTATCGCCGTCACCCTGAGCAAATTACAAATTCCTCCACTGACTACTGCTGGGAAGGCAATGTGAAACCATCCAGTATAAGCGCCTTGCCAAGAAACTACTTTGTCAGCACCGACGCTCTGTAAAAGAGTATGCTACATCAGAATATAGAAGAACCACCTATCGAGGCCATTTTTCCCGGCAGAGCAGGGGTTGGCCTTTTTTTGGGCACCGTGTTCCCCTTTTTGAAGCAATGTTTTATGGCCGGATGCCCTCCTGCCACCAACCCTGTTAGTCGCCTCTTGCGACACACAGGGAATTACCAGTGAACTGGTACTCAATTTTCCAACCTCGGAAGGATGACAGGCTGAGTCAACCCACCTGGCGTTAATTCAGCGATCGACCGGGATTCAAACCCAGGATCCCAGGATCCCAAGCCGGCACCCTAACCGCTAAGATTTGAACCCAGGATCCTAGGATCCCAAGCCGGCACCCTAACCGCGAAGATTTGAACCCAGGATCCTAGGATCCCAAGCCGGCACCCTAACCGCAAAGATTTGAACCCAGGATCCTAGGATCCCAAGCCGGCACCCTAACCGCTAAGATTTGAACCCAGGATCCTAGGATCCCAAGCCCGCACCCTAACCACTAAGATTTGAACCCAGGATCCTAGGATCCAAGCCGGCACCCTAACCACTAAGATTTGAACCCAGGATCCTAGGATCCCAAGCCGGCACCCTAACCACTAAGATTTGAACAAACCGGCACCCTAACCACTAAGATTTGAACCCAGGATCCTAGGATCCCAAGCCCACACCCTAACCGCTAAGATTTGAACCCAGGATCCTAGGATCCCAAGCCGGAACCCTAACCGCTAAGATTTGAACCCAGGATCCTAGGATCCCAAGCCGGCACCCTAACCGCTAAGATTCAAACCCAGGATCCTAGGATCCCAAGCCGGCACCCTAACCACTAAGATTTGAACACAGGATCCTAGGATCCCAAGCCGGCACCCTAACCACGAAGATTTGAACCCAGGATCCTAGGATCCCAAGCCGGCACCCTAACCACTAAGATTTGAACCCAGGATCCTAGGATCCCAAGCCGGCACCTTAACCGCTAAGATTCGAACCCAGGATCCTAGGATCCCAAGCCGGCACCCTAACCGCTAAGATTCGAACCAGGATCCTTGGATCCCAAGCCGGCACCCTAACCACTAAGATTTGAACACAGGATCCTCGGATCCCAAGCCGGCACCCTAACCGCTAAGATTTGAACCAGATCCTAGGATCCCAAGCCGGCACCCTAAACCGATAAGATTCAAACCCAGGATCCTAGGATCCCAAGCCGGCACCCTAACCACTAAGATTTGAACACAGGATCCTAGGATCCCAAGCCGCACCCTAACCACTAAGATTTGAACCCAGGATCCTAGGATCCCAAGCCGGCACCCTAACCACTAAGATTTGAACCCAGGATCCTAGGATCCCAAGCCGGCACCCTAACCGCTAAGATTCGAACCCAGGATCCTAGGATCCCAAGCCGGCACCCTAACCGCTAAGATTCGAACCCAGGATCCTTGGATCCCAAGCCGGCACCCCTAACCACTAAGATTTGAACACAGGATCCTAGGATCCCAAGCCGGCACCCTAACCACTAAAATTCGAACCCAGGATCCTAGGATCCCAAGCCGGCACCCTAACCACTAAGCCAACACCAGGCAGCAGGAGAAAATAGATTGAATGTTTTTTTTTTTTAATCTGGAACTAAAACTAACAGTGAGAAATGGAGGGTTAATGGGACAGAATAGATCACGAGCAGGGATTGAGAATGACATGAGATGGGGTGCACTGCTTGATTTAAATTAGCATGGTCCACCAACAACCCCCTCCTCATGAAACTACCTAAATTCAGAACTACTGCTCACCTCCACTCATTTACTCCTCTTTTCTCCTGCCTGTGGCAATGCCTTTCACACTCTATTCAATCTCATTCTTCCCTCCAGGACGTCAAGACAACTGTGCACGTCCATCTCAAGTCATATCCCATCCAAAACCATGATCTTTTCTAAACCAGCTAACTACCTGCCACATACCACCCCATTTTGTTTATGTAACCATCTTGACCACCCCTTGCGTTCTCCCATACACCTCATTACCTGCAACCCTTGTTTGTCCGTCTCTATCTACTTTCTCCCTCCGCCCTGCTATTGGCATTACCCCCTTTCTCCTGCTGTTCCCTTTGTTATTACCTCTGCCATGAAAGGTGAACGGAGGTTATGTTTTCACCCCTGTCTGTTTGTTTGTCTATTTGTCTGCCTGTGAAGAGGATATCTCAAAATGTTATGGACGGTTCCAGATGAAATTTTGTGGACAGGTTGGGGATGTGAAAAGGAAGAGTTGATTCAATCTTGGTGAAGATCCAGATCTGGACACTATATTTTTAAAGTGATTCTTCACCACTGATAGAAAGGGCTAAAACGATATATAGCACAATATCTCAAAATGTTGTGGATGGATTTGGACGAAACTTGGTGGACAGGCTGGGGATGTGGCAAGGAAGGGTCGATTCAATCTTGGGGATGATCCGTTTCCGGATTTGGATGCTATAATTTTTTTAAGTGATTCTTCACCATTGAGTGATTGGGCTAAAACCGATATATAGTACGATATCTCAGATTCGATGTTGCTTCAGGTCCGCAGATCCGGCCCACCAGTGGGATACAAAACGTAAACTGTTCAGCCTGGCGGAGGTATGCGCTCTACCGAGTGCCGCTCTTGTGTTGTGTGCTGTTCTGTTCTGTTCTGTTCTGTGTCAAAGCTATTGAATTGTCTGGAGGGGGCATTTGCACAAATGGAAGGGGGAAAAAAAGGGATAAAAGACTGGTACTCTACATGATAATCCTGGATTTTAGGAGTTTTATCCAGGATAAATTTCTGGAAGAACCCAGGAGAGCAGAAGGGGCTGGACTGGGGCAGAGGTGGTTAAAAAAGAAAAACAGGCCATCAACCTGTCTGTGATGTGAGAGCAACAGACCTTGGATGGGTAAGAATAATGAAAATAGGGATTACATAATACAAGGGGCAGTCTTGGAGCATGTGATACAGGAGAAGGATCTGGGGGTGGTAATAGATACGTGGGGATTGGAGGGGACAGCACAGTGCCAGGTAGTGGAGGTAGCAGTAACAGGAGGTAACTCTAAACTAGGATTGGAAAGGCATCCAGAAGCAGAGAGAATATAGGGGTTAGGTGTATATGGGTGTTGGCAGGATTCGACAGGCTCGATGGGTCTAATGGTCTCTTCCTGCATTGAAGTTCCCCCCAACCATCCCCCCCCCCCCCCCCCCCCCACACATCCTTTCCCCGAACCCAGTCTCAATTTACCTCCGATGGCACTATTTAACTCACACCTAATCTTCCTTCCTCAATCCCCCCCCCCCCCCCCCCCCCCATGTACTCACAAACAAAATGGGGATACCAACCTGAATGCAATACGTTATTTCCGGGGCCCGTGATTGGTCCAGGCAAAAATGTTCACAAGTGGTATGTTTGGGGAAAGTGCAAAATAGTTTCTATGGGAAACATGATTTATTAATAAAACAAACAATGAATATGAAATGAATGAATGATCGTTTTAAGGCCATTTTTCCCCGCTAAAGCAGGGGTTAGCCTTGCGGCCCCCATGACAATCATGGTTCCCTGTTTGAGGCAATGTTTTTATAGCCGGATGCCCTTCCTGACGCCAACCCTTAGTCACCTCTTACGATGTACAGGGATACAGTGTACCTATTCTAAACCGGGGTACACACCGGGATCATTCATCCCAGCAAGCTGGTACTCAATTTGCCGACCTCGGAAGGATGACAGGCTGAGTCAACCCCCCTGGCGTTAATTCAGCGATCGACCGGGATTCGAACCCAGGATCCTAGGATCCCAAGCCGGCACCCTAACCGCTAAGCCAACACCAGGATTATTTCTTACTGGTACTGAATGTTTTAATAAACAAACAATGCGATAACTATTTTACAAAACTAACTTGATGACATCGTAAAGTACAAAATGTTACGTCTCCCTCAATTTGAGAGAAAACTTTCACAGGCAGTCCCACAAAATGACATCTCCATGGCAACCAAACCAATTTTTGGAAGCTTTTCCTGATGTGATCCTCAATGTGATGTCAATGAGAATGATGGATGTTCCAGTTGTACTTGTCATATGCGCAGTATATTATTTATGATGGCATCGTTATTCTCTTCAACAGATTCTTCTCCAAGGAATATCTGAATATCTCCCATCATTGAAGGGAGACAAGGTCGCAGCAATAAACAGTACAACATAATTCTCTTAACAGCTAACCTCCTTCTTTCGTATGCATCATTGGCTGAGGGAAAGGGGGGGCATGGCTGTGCTGCTGATGCAGTTCCCCCTGTAGGTGAGAGATGGAATTTGTTCAGGGTGCTGGTGATAAGTTGCCCACTCGTGGCGAAGGACACCGTGGAATTTTTAACATCCACCAACTAATGTCGACAGGATGCTTGCTCAGTTTAACGTCCCGAGGGACGACACACACATTGATGAATCACCGTGTCTTGAAACACCAGGATGGCAGTTTATAGCTGTATCAGGATTCAAACCGAGGCTAAACAACTCAAAAGCGAGTGTGCGTACCCTTCGGCTATCCTGCCAGCCCTCAACCATCACCAAACTGAATGAATGAATAAAGATTTACAGGCATACCTACACGAATATATATACCGTCGGACCTCGCTATTCGCGGGGGATACGTTCCTGGGAAATGCCGCGAATTGCAAAACTGCAAATGGGGGGGGGGGGGAGGGGAGGGGGGCATTGCTTCAATGGAAAAATGTGGGAGAATAACCCTCTTTTCCATTGAGACACTCACAACTACTCTATAACTACCCAGCAAGGCCAGGCTCAGGCCCAAAGTTTCAATCACTGAGCAGTCTTCATCCAGGAATGTGCTGGCATCGCACACCGGGTGTAAAATACCTTTTTGACATTAGGTCTCACAATCTGCATATTGCAGTCACATAATGACCCCTTACCTCTTGGAGAGTACCCACAACACCTAGTGCATGATGCCAGCACATTCCCTGATTCAGACTACAGTGGTCGAAAGCTGGACCCGAGCCTGGCTTTTGACAGTTTGGTGTCGTTTTCATCTTCCAATCCAATTTTAACAGAGCACAATGACCACTTTATCTCAGATAAATGTTTAAGTGATTTTGTTTACTTGATCGTATGTCACCCTTGATCGCATGTTGAAGGCAGCAGGAAGTTGGGGTGTGAAGAGAATGGCAGAGATCTGTAATCTGGTGGTGAAAGAAGGCTGCATTCCAGTGGATTGGGAACTGAGTACCCTCGTCCCTCTATACAAGGGGAAAGGTGACCCTCTGGAGCAGCGGTCGGGAACCTATGGCTCGCGAGCCATATATGGCTCTTCCGGTGATGGCATATGGCTCCCAGACAATTTTGAGTTGGAAAAAAAAAATTAAAAAAAAAAAATCAGTTTGGAACTGATTTTAAAATACTTGTGATATTTCTTAATAATACTGTGTCATTTTAAAGTAAACAGAAATTAGTTTTGAAGATAAATTTCACGGGTCACGGGTCACCCGTGGGTCGGGTCGGGAACCAATGGCTCGCGAGCATGTCCGCGTCATTGTAAAGGTGAAGAAATCAATTTTATCAGATAGCCAACTAGTTTATCCGCTTCAACCCTTGTAACGGAAAAGATGGCGAAAAGAAAAAAAGACGATGATTACCGTGCATTCCAGGCTGCGTGGACAGAGGAATTTGCATTTGGTGAGAGAGCAGGATCTGCGGTATGTCTAATATGCAATGATAAAATTGCATCGATGAAACGGTCAAATATAAAGCGGCACTTCGATACGCACCATGCTTCATTTGCATCGAAATATCCAGCGGGGGACAGCAGGAAAAGGGCATGCGAGGAGCTACAGCGGAGAGTGCAGGCGAGTCAGCAGCAACTACGTGTGTGGACCAAGCAAGGTGACGGGAATTCCGCTAGCTTTGCGGGTGCTTTGGCAATAGTAAGGAATGGAAAGCCATTCACAGATCGCGAGTATGCCAAAACATTCATGCTTGATGTGGCCAATGAACTGTTTGATGACTTCCCAAATAAAGACAAGATAATCAAACGAATAAAAGACATGCCCCTGTCAGCAAGAACTGTGCACGATCGTAGCATCATGATGGCAAATCAAGTCGAGGAAACACAAATTAAGGACATAAACGCCGGGACATACTTTTCTCTCGCGTTAGATGAGTCAACAGACGTTAGCCATCTATCTCAGTGCAGTATAATTGCCAGGTATGCTGCAGGTGACACACTGCGTGAGGAAAGCTTGGCTGTTTTGCCAATGAAAGGGACAACAAGAGGAGAGGATTTATTCACGTCTTTCATGGAGTTTGCTAAAGAAAAAAAACTACCGATGGATAAACTTATTTCTGTCTGTACTGATGGTGCACCCTGTATGTTGGGGAAGAACAAAGGATTTGTAGCGCTTCTCCGTGAACATGAAAAGAGAGCCATCCTAAGTTTTCATTGCATCCTGCACCAGGAGGCGCTTTGCGCTCAGACGTGTGGCCAGGAGCTTGGTGAGGTGATGTCGCTGGTCATTCGAGTGGTCAACTTTATTGTTGCCCGAGCTTTAAATGATCGCCAGTTTAAAGCTCTGTTAGAAGAAGTTGGGAATCATTATCCCGGTCTGCTTTTACACAGCAACGTGCGTTGGTTGTCAAGGGGGAAGGTGCTCAGCCGTTTTGCAGCTTGCCTGAGTGAAATCCGGACTTTTCTTGAAATGAAAGGCGTCAAGCATCCTGAGCTAGACAACACTGACTGGCTCCTGCAGTTTCACTATCTCGTGGACATAACTGGCCATCTGAACCAGCTCAATGTGAAAATGCAAGGTATTGGAAATACAATCTCATCCCTTCAACAAGCAGTGTTTGCATTTGAAAGCAAGCTGGAAGTCTTTCTCAGGGACATTGAAACAGGTCGTCTTCTGCACTTTGAAAGACTGCAACAATTTAGAGATGCATGCTTAGCAAGTGACTCCACTCAACATCTGGATCTCCAGCAGCTAGCTGGCTTTACGTCCAATCTCCTGCAGTCATTCAAAGCACGTTTTGGAGAATTTCGTGCGCGCACTGGTCTTTTCAAGTTCATCACTCATCCACATGAGTGTGCAGTGGACAAAATCGACCTGACATGCATCCCCGGGGTCTCTATCGGAGACTTTGAGCTGGAAGTTGCTGACTTGAAGGCATCAGACATGTGGATGAGTAAGTTCAAGTCACTTAATGGAGAGTTGGAAAGTCTTGCGCGACAGCGAGCAGAGCTGGCGAGGGAACACAAGTGGACAGAAATGAAAAATCTTCAACCTGAAGACCAGCTGATTCTTAAAACTTGGAACGAGCTTCCTGTGACATACCACACAATGCAGCGTGTGAGTATTGCCGTATTGACCATGTTTGGCTCTACATATGCATGTGAGCAGTCATTCTCGCATATGAGGAACATTAAGACCAACCTACGCTCACGTTTAACTGATGGAAGCCTCAACGCCTGCATGAAGCTCAACCTCAACACGTATGAACCAGACTACAAGGCCATCAGCAAAACCATGCAGCACCAGAAGTCGCATTAAAAGTAAGACATATTTAATTTATTATACGTTAAAAATACTATATGGCTCTCAATGAAATATATTTAGAAATATTTGGCTTTTATGGCTCTCCCAGTCAAAAAGGTTCCTGACCCCTGCTCTGGAGTGTGGCTCGTACCGAGCGATAAAGTTATTGGAGCATGGAATGAAGGTATTGGAAAGGGTGTTGGAGAGGAGGATAAGGAAGAAGGTGAAGATCGACGAAATGCAGTTTGGATTTATGCCAGGAAGAGGAACGACAGATGTGCTCTTTATTGTGAGGCAGTTGCAGGAGAAGTACATGGAAAAGAGGAAGAAGTTGTTTCTGGGGTTTGTTGATCTGGAGAAAGCATTCGATAGGGTTCCACGCGAAGTATTGACATGGGTATTGAGGAAGTTAGGAGTGGAGGAATGGTTGATCAGAGTAGTGATGGCAATGTACAAAAGAGTGCGCACAGCTGTAAGTACGAAGGACGGGAACAGTGGTGAGTTTGAGGTGAAGGTGGGAGTGCATCAGGGGTCGGTACTCAGTCAACTACTATTTGTGGCTGTGATGGAGGTGCTGGCTCGGAATGTAAAGGAGGGTTTACCGTGGGAGTTGTTGTATGCAGATGATCTGGTGTCAATTGCATAAAGTATGGATGGACTGAAGGAGAAGATGAACAAGTGGAAGGAATGTATGGAGACAAAAGGTCTGAAGGTGAATATAGGAAAGACAAAGGTGATGGCAAGTGGGAAAGCATGTGGTGAGGTGGAAAGAACTGGGAAGTGGCCCTGTGCTGTGTGTAGGAAGGGTGTCGGAGCGAACTCCATTCAATGTACAATGTGCGCTGAGTGGGTTCATCAAAAATGTAGTGATCTGAGAGGGTCATTAACCAGTGTGGCAGCTACATTCAAATGTAAGGTGCGCACAGAGGGAGCTGCAGATGGAGGAAATGTTGAGTTGGATCTTGGAAACGGCGTGAAGCTGGAAGGTGTGAAAACATTTTGCTACCTCGGAGACATGCTGAATGGAGAAGGTGGATCAGACTCGGCAACGGTTGCTGGAGTGAGATGTGCATGGAAGAAGTTTTGGGAACTGAGTGGCGTGCTGACGAGGAGGGGAGTGTCGTTGAAGCTGAAGGGAAAGGTGTATGCTGCATGTGTGAGAAGTGTTATTATTTATGGGAGCGAGACATGGGTAATGAATGTAGAGCAGCAACGAAGGCTGGAAAGGGTGGAAATGCGAATGGTTTGGTGGATGTGCGGAGTATCGTTGAGAGAGAGGAAGACAAATGATGAATTGCGAAAGATGATGGCAATAGAGCCTGTGATTGATGCTGTGAAGAGGAACAGTTTGAGATGGTTTGGTCATGTGTTGAGGAAGGATGAAAGTGACTGGTTGAGAAGAGTGATGGAAATGAATGTAGAAGGAAGTAGAGGACGGGGAAGACCGAGAAAGACTTGGCTGAAGATGGTGGAAGAAGAAATGCGGGCAAGGGGGTTAACAAGGAGAGATGCAGAAAATAGGGCAAAATGGAGAAGATGGTCATGGGGACCGCAAGGCTAACCCCCGCTCTAGCAGGGAAAATGGCCTTAAAATGCATGTTGTTGTTGTTGTTGTTGATCGTATGTCACACCACAATGCCACGTCCAACGCAGAGACAATCTTCCAATCCTTCTCAGTCTGTGTGGATTTCAACTCAAACTATACGTGCTTGCACAAAAAAAAAAAAAAAAGACGCTCGTGACCTCCAAGTTAAGTACCTGCAATAGCAATCACATTGGTTATGGCAAAAGCTCCCTTTGGAGCAACACCTCAACAAGACAGGGTTGAACTGAAGTGGGAAACCTAAAATAGCTCAAACTCCAGCAGGAAGCAAAGCAAGCACTTAAACATTTCCCTCACAATCAAATGGTTAGCGATACAGTTAGTTACGTCTGAAGGTGGATAAGAATCTGATTGACAAAGTGACGACCTTGAAAGACTGGGGGAACACACAGCTCCAAGATGCATCACATATGACATCTTCATCGGCATCTCCACCCACCCACCATCATAATCCACCAACACAACAGTCAATGCTCAGAAACCATAGAATTAATAAGCTCAGTGATAATTCAAGATGCAGCAGTTTCTACTTTCATTTTAAAACGATGCTCCTGAATTATTCATAGAAGCATGTTCAATAATGCAAAAGAGGTTTAATGGCGGAGTACTTCCATGGCCTTCTCTACGAGTTCAACAGTCGTTGTCAGTCTAGATGCCACGAGACCGACGGAATCATGGCAAATGGTAAGCGGGGCTAGCTCTGTCACTAAAAATGCCAACGTTAATCACATAGCTGTAGCCACAGAACATAGGCCCCTAAAGAACCTGTGCAATTTTGACAGGCACCACACATGTCTTGTGGGTCCGCATGGATAGTGTGTGTGTGTGTGTGTGTGTGTGTGTGTGTGTGTGTGTGTGTGTGTGTGTGTGTGTGTGTGTGTGTGTGTGTGTGTGTGTGTGTATATATATATATATCTGAAAAAGAAAAATTTGATAAAAGTCCACGGCAGGCAGGTGGTCTTAGAGGCACAGGAAATAATATTGAAGAATATCATCCAAAGACCAAATTGGTTTGTGTGTAAAATCTAACAATAAACTCACCCAATGTCCGAGTATGTCAAAAGGCATAGCAAGTATACCGACTTGCGACAATATGCCGAAATGGCAATGTCCTTTCAACCGCAGCGTTACCATACACAGAATGCTCAATTTGCATACACATCGAAAGTGTCCTTGTGTTCTGACACTCAGTAAAGTAACAATGAAAAATCACTCATAGAGCGACACTTGGCAATACACAAGAAAGTAGAATGACACTCAGTAGAGCATCCTTTTGACCTCAAAAATAATTGCTGGTTTAAGTGAGTGCCCTGATATGCAAATAGTCTTCAAATTTTAAGTTAATCGGATGGAAATTGACAATTTTAGAAATTTGGCCTATGTTAACCTTCTTCAACCTATGTTGACCTCAAAAATAGTTGGTGGATGAATTCATTTAGCTGATATGTAAATCATATTCAAATTTCAAGTCAATCGGATGAAAATTGCGAATTTTAGATATTTGAAAAAGGTGGTTGACCTTTTGACTTCAAATATATATAGGATTTTGTCGGACCACGAACTCTACCATTTGATGAGGTTTCGTGAAGATCGTTAAAACATTGTGACCTATAGGCAAGTATAAGTGAGCGGACAGACACAGACACACACACACCGTGATCAACATACTTGTCGACAAAAATTTTTTTGCCAAATAATAAAAGTAAACAATGAACGTTGCAGCAAGGATGTGATCGCAACAGATTCAGAAGCATCATGGTGAGGGCGACCTGATTCTGGTAGGTCAGCAGTTCAGTTCTGACCCCGGCCGACTCGTACCAAAGATTTTATAAATGGTTTGTGCTGCTTTCTCGTTCAGCATCAAGAGGATAGCGCATGGACAAACCCCTTGGTTGGGCAAACCCATGGGGAGGGCTGGAGGCTGGAATTTCTTCTTAATTGCCCCACTAACTACAGAAAGAAAAAAATGCATCACAAAGAAAATGGCGTCGCCAGCACCCAGAGTGCGAGTAGTTGCATCACTTTTCCCAAACTCAGCGGCTGCGTTTCACTGGAGTCAAGTCTGGAGGTGGCTCAGAGCTCTGTCTGCCTGTTTGTTTGATTTGGGTTACGGCTCTTCCGTAAACCTTCAACCATGTTTCAACAAAATAAAATAAAAACATTACTGGAAGAATCATTCTTCGAAATAAAATCCATTTTCTGCAACTAATACGCACGCGCACACACACCCACACTCTAAGACGGTCACAAACATCCATCGCATCCATGCAGTACACAGCGTACACATTTCAATCCAACAATAAAACAATAAAAATGGTGATAATTCACCGTGTTCAGTTGAGCGCAGGTAAATTAGATTAATTTATTTACTTTAAAAATAATTTGGCTTGGCATTTCAAAAGGAAATCGAGCTCAATGTCACAGACACCACTTCGTCTTTTTGGCTTTATAAGAGAGAGCTCAGGAAGAGTGAGGCTTTCACATGAAAGTGCTCAAATTAACCAGTGCCATACTTGGATAAGATCTGTCAATTGAGCAAAAGAGGCTATGAACCTCCAGAATCTCCAATGGATGATTACAATGATCAAAAGAGTTATCTCCCAGCCCACGTTCCTTCGTCAAATCTCCCTAAGGCCTAAGCAAACAGCAGAATTGCAGCCACATTCCATTTTGAATGCAGCCCGTAGCCGATGGTAGCATCATGACTGTGCCGCTGATGCCGATAGGTTAGAGCAGGAATTTCGCCTATTCTTCACGAGGGAGTAGGATTGGGATTGAGGACTTCACGAGGGATTTGCACACATAATCGAAGAATCGCCCTGCCTGTGAGGTACCAGGATGACAGTTCATACATAGCTAGGTCGAGATTCAAACCCAGGCAAAACAGCTTAGAGACCAATGTGCAACCACACGATTAATCTCAAAACTCAGCAGATTAAAATATTTTTTAAAGGAGAATTTCTTTAAGCATCGATCATCCGCACAGTTGAGCAATGAATGCTATTACGAAGGCATCACAATCTTGATTAAGTGCTGCAATGTGGACACAACTTCCTTTGGCACACAGCTGCAATCACTTGGAAGAGAACCCACATGCACACTAGCCAGCAGGTGCCCACCTTCAAACCCGCTGCTCTACAGGGAGCTGTCAATGCTTGTCTACACTACCCACCTACCCTTTATCACGAGAGCTGGTGGACGCGCTCGAGCATTAGCAATAACTTTGGAGAAAATATTTTTTTTCAATCGAACTACGTTTAGTCATTTATCAACTCTTGTTGGATCGTGCGCCAATGGAAGAACCTTTCACTTGTTAACGACACTGCTCAAGGTGGACAAAGCTTTCTCTACATACATTGGAATTACTCCTACTTCACTCACTACTCCATTTCATAAACAAATATAGTTCAAGAAAACGGACCATCGAGAGGATGGACGTTTTTCACACCGTCAGCAAAATAATCAATCGTCAGTTGTTGTAATTCCAAACAGGACCATTGTCAGATTGACAACCACTGGAGCATGTTGATTTGGTCAGTGTACTGGTAGTTGGTTATAATCGCAACGAGCAGGTGCTCTACGACTTGCTTCATCATCATGTACCTTGCCCCATGCAGAGCATCGGTGATGCCGAAGCAGTTCCTAGTCTACAATCCAGGATGGGTTGCCACTCCGCCACAGGAAGTCGGGACAGGAATTTGTTCAGGGTGCCGTCAACAGCTTGCCTACTCTTTGCAAAGGACATTGTTGGATCTTTAACATCTACCAAGTAATGCCGGCAGACAGGACTCCCAGTTTAATGTCCATCTGAGGGACGGCACACACATTGATGAATCATTGATGACAGTTTAACGCTCAGTCGGGATTCAAACCCAGGCTAGACAGCTTAGAGGTAAGTGTGCATCCTGAATCCTGCACTCCCTTGTTTCAAGTTCCCCTTCAATCTCACAAAATCATTCTTTATATTCCGTTCCCTCTTATCACCAGTTTTCTGTTCCATAAACATTAAAGAAAATCCTGCTCCATGGACTGCAAAAGGGTGGTCCAATGAAAGAGCGTATCACTTTCAAAGAGCGGACTGGTGAACAATGTGCCAACAATCACAATACAAACCTCCGACCAGCATGCATGCCCGTATGCTTGGCTTTACCAATTCATTAGTAAATATACATCATGCGCTTTCCTACAATCCATCACAATAAGCACCTTGAAGATATTCGTGGAAATGAACACGAAGACTCAAACGGTGAAAAGCAAACTATTCTCAACTAGGAGACAACACTAATTATGTCCACTTCATCCTTCTTACAAATTTGTCATTCATGAAGAGGAAGACCAGCTGTCATGTGGTTCACACAACTTCAGCAAAATGGAAGGGTAGGAAATGGCATCATTTATTTCAGGAAGTTGCAGGTGCAACTTGAAAAATATGTTTCCGTTCACAGGCTGCAAAACTGCTCGAACAACTACTTCCTCATAGTACCGACCAACAAATACTGATAGCTGAAAGCGTGATGTCCCCACATACCGAGCAAGTTTGACTGATATGATAAAGGTATCTAAACTGACACCAATTTCACAGTAAATATTGAAAGAAAGATGGGGTTTGGCTGTGCCATTGCAGATGACTCCTACAGGTGACAGCATCTGGATACATTCACTTCCTACAGATCCGCTCAGCAATTCTAGGAAAAGTGCAAAAGCACGTGCTCTCCAGCGGATACACAATGAAACACCACTTCAACCTTGCCATTGATAAAAAATGAAATAAATAAAGACTGTAAGGTGACCCAGGCCAATTGAAGAAGGAAGTTGACAGGTCAAGGTGGCTGTGAATTGTATCGTTTCCCAGGATGCTCTGGTCCCCTGCATGTCAGAGTCAAAGTGTAGGACAGCGTTCTCTAGGGATGGCCACAAATGCATTTGCAGCATCAGGCATGGGTAGCCGCAGCTGCAGCGGTGAGCATGGAGATTCCTCTTGCTGGACGGCGGTCATGAAGCAAATGTTAATAACCACTAGCTGAACACTAATCATGGCCTAATCGGTGATAAATCTGGCATCTCATTTATGTTGTGAGCTGCGCCAGCTGCTGGTAAATTGTGGACATTGAAAAGCCATCAAATTGAAAGTACAAACGAGGGGTTATATTTGAGGTCAAGCATTTGCGATGGGAGAGAGGAAATATTAAATAAAGGATTAATCATCCTTCATTCATAGTTATTACACCCGTATGTTTGTTCGCCATTGAGTAAACGCCGCAGGTAACCTCGGGAAATGCACCACAGTGACCGCAACGGCAACAGCAAGTACATGTGCACTACATTACCAGTCATTGAAGATTGAAGAATTCCACCTCTTGATTCACCGGCCAGCATAACTGTGGAGTCTTTTAGCATTGACCAAGGGCACATACACATTCGCACACACAAACTTTACAGTGTAGTCGACAGTTTGTTTCTATTTGCTCCGTCTTTTAGCACGGGGAGGTAACAGTACATCATGCGCAGCAATGACTCGCACTTACTTCCTTCCCTCCGACGATGCCGGCTCGCTGGCCGCACTCACTCTGCGCGTTCCGTTCGACCTGCCTCCCACGCGGAATCCAATTCGAGCGCTGCCCCAGGGTGCGCAAAACCTTGCTTGCTCTCCGCCAGCACGCACCCCCTGCCTCCCCCATCCCAACCCTCTCCCATCTCCTGGCCAATCCTGGGATACCGGTTGGTTCGTGTTCAAAACAAAGCAGAAACGGGTGGGGGAGGGCAGAGTTAGCCAATAGTGGGGCGACCCAGGGCAGGGAAGAGAGAGTGAGGAGGTGGGAGTTATTTCCCAAGTCGCCGTCATGCAGCTAGTTTCTATGGCAATCGACCTAGTGCGGGACAGTTTGACAAGGGAGCGCCACGAATGTGGAAGGGAAAAAAAAAACATTCATCCAAAGATTATTAACAAGTCTTGTTACATTGGCACCTAGAGTCGTAGACCCGGAGAAAGAGATTGTAATTTCACGAAAAGATAAGACTATCAAAAGAGCTCAGAGTTTCTCAAGGCATGCAGTAAATTCTTCATTACATCACCATATGGAATTTGCAACTGTGAAAAGGCCACTTGGACCAGTAAATTCTGCAGAAATGAAAAATAATTTGCACCAAACTCGAAAAAATGAAGGCAAAACAATTTCTGGAGTTTGTTTAGAAGACCACAATCACCGCATGATGCCAAAACAGCACGAACGTGTACAAAACTCAACGAAAACTTTTGATAATTGTATATATAATAAAATTAATTTCTGCTAAAAGAATAACTGTCCCAGAGCACAGGAAATTGGACAACATTAACTCCAGCAAACATAAACGTCTGAACCTTGAGAACCTTCGCCGACACAATATAACACCAGTCGATATAGAAACTTGGGAATTAGGGCAGAATAAAATCAACCAAGATAGCCACATTATTGTGCACGAACGGAACCTCTCAAGTGTATTTGAATGGCAAACTCAAAACAACTATCAAGCGCAAGGACGGGTCATGGATTAGAAACCTTACAATGAACGAAGGCTGCCTCCGGTTGGTTATTGAAAAAAGAAGGCCAGCTTGTGGGTTGCCCTTAAGGCTAAAATCCCCCCTGGTATTGAAACCATTTACAACTGTAGGACTCGAACGCCATTCTGGAGCCATTACACTGAATAAGACTGCAGAAATACAACTGCCTGGGCGTTCTCGCTCACCATTTGTTTATTTATCTTCCTTCCAATATAATTTTTAGGATTTTCTTTCTCAATGTAAAAAACTGACAGGCAGTCCATTGTTTTGGTTTCACTGAATGAAGAAATTAATATATTTATTATATCGCATTTTTCATTTTCAATTAACTCAGTTGAATGCAGCCCGTGGCTGATAATGACTGCCGCTGATGGCTATAGGTGAGAGCAGGAATTTGTAGTTTGCTCATAATCGAAGAATCGCCCTGCCTGTGAGGTACCAGGATGACAGTTCATACATAGCTGGGTCGAGATTCAACTGTCAGTTTGTATGAGCTTCCTACACCTCTCTACTGTCAGTTTGGCGCACTCTTCGTGTGCAAACTGCTCCAGTTTTCCCAGATTTGAAGGGTGCCTTCTCCCAACTGCTGTTTTCAGATCTCCCCACAGGTGTTCAATGGGAATTAAATCCAGACTCATTGCTGACCACTTCAGAACAGTCCAGCGTTTTGCTTTGAACCATTCTTGGGTGCTTTTTGAAGTGTGTTTGGGGTCATTGTCCTGCTGCAAGACCCATGACCTTCAACGGAGACCCAGCTTTCTGACACTGGCTTGAACATTGTGCTTCAAAATGCCTTGGTTATCTCCCGATTTTATGATGCCATACACACATTCAATGCCCCAGTACCAGAGGCAGCACAGCAACCCCAAAACATCACTGAACCTCCTCCAGATTTACTGTGGGGAAGGAGTCCTTTTCTTTGAAGGCTTCATTTTGTTTTCTGTAAACATTGAGATGATGTGTTTTACCAAAAAGCTCTAATTTGGTCTCATCTGTCCACAGGACATTCTCCAGAAGGATTTTGGCTTGTTCAGGTGTGTTTTGGGTGTCTTCCTCAGCAGTGGAGCCCTGATTCTCCTACCATATAACCCCCTTTCATCGGGTTGGCGACGCATGGTGCGAGTTGAAACTGTCGTACCTTGTGTCTGAAGGTCAGCTTGAATATGTTTGGCCGTTGATTGAGGTGCTTTCTCCACCATTCAAACAATCCTTCACTGCAATCTTCGATCAAGTTTTCTCTTGCGGCCACGTCCAGGAACTTTGGCTACAGTGCCATGGGCCTTAAACTTCCTGATAACATTGCGCATGGTGGACACAGCACCATCAAGGTCTGGAGATGAACTTGTAGCCTTGAGGTTGTCCATGCTTGGCTACAATCTTGTGTCTGACCTCCTCAGACAATTCTCTGGTTTTCTTTCTTTTCTCCATGCTCATTGCGGTACACACAGTGACACAAAACAGCAGAATGACTCCTTTTCTCCATTCAAACTGGTTGAATGAGTGGTTCTTATATTGCAGGCACCTGCAACTCACCATAGTAGAGTTCAAATCCAAAGTAAAGGAGAATCACCTGCTTGAAATCTAATTATTTCTAACAACTTCTGAAAGGTGCCAATAATATTGTTACGGTACGCGGTTAAAGATGGTATGTTTGCCGAGCGGAGGCTCCGCGACCGAACAGTGCTTCCCTGACTAAAACCCGATTTACCCCAAACTTTGGCCGTATCGCGCCGCAGCTGCTCAATCTGGAAAACTCTAAAGCGACCGAAGGCAAAGAGGAAGAAGACGTACAGAAGAGTAACTGGGTTTATTATTATTCACACATATAAGCAAGAAGAAAGCAGTCACGTTTATTTACAGGGACATGAGTCACGCTGTCACGCTGTTTGTTTTCTTGATTCTTGTCTTTTTGCAATTGTTGTTTTCATGTATTGTTATGCATTATGTTTTCCACTCTGTCAAAGCGCCTTTGGGCTTCTGGAAAAGCGCTATACAAAATAAATGAATTATTATTATTATTATTATTATTATGAGACGCAGGTGACACAGTGAAATCTTTAGCTTATCTAACAGGCTTACTTACTACCCAGGGACAAGACAAAAGACAGACTACGAACACACTTACACGGGGAATGATGATAGGGATGGCAGGTGGATGGCTGGCGGGATAGGGAGGTCCAACTGGTCCTGCAGCAAGATCGGCTCGTTGGGCAGCCGACGTTCCTTCGCGGCCCTGCTCCAAACTGCCGTCCAGGCCCCACGCTGCTGTGGCTGCAGTTTCGGTGGCTCGAGCTGCTGTAGAGGCAGTTTCGGTGGCTCAAGCTGCTGTAGATGCAGTTTCAGTGGCTCAAGCTGCTGTAGATGCAGTTTCGGTGGCTCAAGCTGCTGTAGATGCAGTTTCGGGGGCTCAAGCTGCTGTAGATGCAGTTTCGGTGGCTCAAGCTGCCGTAGATGCAGTTTCGGTGGCTCAAGCACGCAGCTCAGCTCTGATGCCCCAGCTCTTGTCTCCTCCCTCCTTGTCTCAACTCTGTCAAAGCTCATCTCCTCGGGGAACGCCCCGCCGCGGGTTATATAGGCCCCGCCCCTCAACCTTTGCGAACCTCCCCCAAACGTTCTCTCTCCGCCCTCTCAAGCCAAACCCCTTGTTCATGGTTGGTCGAGTGGGGCTGGCTCACTCCTCCCCTCTCTGACGAGGTGGGGACCTGCCTTTCTTCCCCAACCCTGCCTCGTGGCCAATGGTGGTTGAAGAGAAAACCGCCCAAAATGCAGTTGGCCATCGAAATGAAATGAAAGGGGACCTATTCTTATTTCACTTGGTACAATGGAGTATTTAAGTTAATGGGAGACACAGCCTTACCCTAAGACACATAATAAGATATAAGCTATCGAACAGGGGTATTCTATGATTGGCTGACGTGGATGCTTTATGGACTAATTACCGAGACGCCCTTTTTACCTTTACACAACTCCGGAGGCAGGAGGCGCAGAATAAACAATAATAATAATAAAGCACACAATAAAACACAATCCTCATATCCGCAACAATATTATCCGGGCCATTTTAGGATTTCTGTGTGGAATAAGTTAGATTTAGTATTTTTTCAGCTTTTTTTTGCATTGTTCCACTGTAAACCAAAGAAATACAAATATGGAGACCAAAATATTTTTTAATTTCAACAATTTTCTGGAAGAAATGGTCCATTATTTGAAAAATGTGCAAGGGTGCCAATATTTTTGTGCATGACTGTATATATATATATATAAATATATAAATATATAAATATAAACATATGTGAGGTATTTTGAATTACGTGGTGGTGAGGTATTTATAATTACGTGGTGGTGAGGTGTTTTTAATTACGTAGTGGTGAGGTGTTTTTAATTACGTGGTGGTGAGGTGTTTTTAAATGACGTGGTGGTGAGGTGTTTTTAATTTCGTGGCTGTGAGGTGTTTTTATTACGTGTTTTATGGCTGTGAGGTGTTTTCAATTTCGTGGTGGTGAGGTGTTTTTAATTTCGTGGTGGTGAGGTGTTTTTATTACGTCTTTTATGGCTGTGAGGTATTTATAATTACGTGGTGGTGAGGTGTTTTGAATTACTTGGCTGTGAGGTGTTTTGAATTAAGTGGTGGTGAGGTGTTTTGAATGACGTGGTGGTGAGGTGTAATCGTCCCAAACTTCCAGTCTACACCTACCCCTCCCCTATGTATGTGCTGAGGGGTTCTTTCTTGAAAAAAAAAACATTCAACGTAAATCTTCAACCTAAATTGCTTATAAAAATGTAATATCACAAACACAACAAATACATTTGTGCAAAATAATTGTTTGTATTATGATTGGTGTAAATCATGACAACACAGCAGCTCAGGTGCAGTCATTATCCTCAGCTAAAATAAGCCCGTTCCTCAGTAACGACGCTTGGTGAGGCGAGCGCAGCAAGCCGAGCCAAGCTAGTGTATATATATATATATATATATATATATATATATATATATATATATATATATATATATATATATATATATATATATATATATATATATATATATATATATATATATACATATATATATACAGTGGAACCTTGACTTACGAGTGCACCAACTTACGAGTTTTCCGAGATACGAGCCGTCACTCGGGCGGTTTATTGCTTTGAGATGCGAGCCGAGATCTGAGTTACGAGCTTACGCTACCCGCCACCAGGTGGGTTCCGGTCACGTGGTTATCTTGCCGTGCAAGTATCTCTGCCGTATATCGCGTATGAGTGCCAAGGGAAGAGAGGATGATGTGCGTGGATATAAAACACGCAATCGTCGAAAAACATGAGCGAGGTGTGCGTGTTGTCGACTTGGTGAGGCGGATGTGAAGGCAGCTGAAGATTTTATTATAACTGAGAAGAAGAGGATGATGTGCTTGGATATAAAACACGCAATCGTCGAAAAACATGAGCGAGGTGTGCGTGTTGTCGACTTGGTGAGGCGGATGTGAAGGCAGCTGAAGATTTTATTATAACTTTTGCCGAACTGATAGAAGCCGAACGATACATCCCCCAGCAAATCTTCAACTGTGACGAGACAGGGCTCTTCTGGAAAAAGATGCCGAGGAGGACGTATATAACGGCAGAGGAGAAGAGCATGCCAGGCCACAACTTGTTCAGAGTGCCGGCGATAGCTCGCCTTCTCTTTGTGGAAAACACGGTGAGATCCTTAACATCCAACAACTAATGGGACGCAAACGGGGCGCCCAGTTTAGCGGTACACACATTGATGAATCACCCTGCCTGTGATTCACCCATGACAGGTTATAGCTGGGTCGGGATTCAAACCCAGGCTGGACAGTTTAGAGTCAAGTGTGCGTACCTCCAGTCCAGGCCATCCTGCCAACTTGTATGCTGCATACAGGTGAAATATAAAGCGCGAGATATTTTTATATATACTGTATATTTAAAAAAAAATTGGTGTGGTTTTTGGCGGGCTGGAACGGATTAATAGCATTTCAATGCATTTTAATGGGGAAATTTAATTTGAGAAACGAGCAAATTGAGTTACGAGCTCGGTCACAGAACGAATTAAACTCGTAAGTCAAGGTTCCACTGTGTGTGTGTGTGTATGTGTGTATGTGTGTATATATATATATATATATATATATTATATATATATATATATATATATATATATATATATATATATACACAAAGAATTAAGTTAAGCACCCCTACACAACGAATTAAGGTAAGCACCCCCTAATATATATTCTTTGTGTATATGTATACATTGGCATATATTCTAAGGTATGTGAGATCAAATAATGATTGGTATGACATTAGCAATTATCCATTGATGAAATTGAGTGATCAAAGTGAAAAAAAGTGATTGGTTGAGTCAGTGATCCGATCACGTGGGTCCTACACACGTTATTGACGCAAAGATCGCTAGAGGTCTTCTCAGAACAATGACTGTACGTTAGAAAACATAAACGTCATCCACACTGTCCGTGATGGACCTATAGCTCCATACTTAAATTGAGGTGAAAATATGCCTAAAATTGCCAAAAAATTTCACCTTAAATTATTCAGAATAAAATATTGAAAACGGCATGATTGTTATGTTTTTATGTGACCATAATATCACTTCTCCAGAAAATATAGCAATATCATGGGTATATTACACTGTTTTGACGACAACAAACTTGTAATGTGCGAGGTTGTAAAAAAACGGGGGGGGGGGTGCTTAACTTAATTCTTTGTGTATATATATATTCAGAAAAACTTTTCCGAATCACATACACCCATAAATTGAAAGATATAAAAGTTGGACTATTTTGAGTATCTTGTTCATATAACTTTTCAACGCCCCTCATACACCTACAGTTAGCACGAGTTGAGGGAATCCCTGCCTCCCTCCCTATCCCTATTTGTGAACGTCTGTTCGGTTGTGCCTCATGGACAGCCTGAGGAAGTGACTTAGAGAGGGAAGAGGGGTCCATGGGGGGTAGCTATTCACGAGAAAAAACATGGGCACATCAGCCCAAGGGAGTGGCAGCAGGGCGTGCCCAAGGGGCATGGCTTCCTCTATAAATTGTCTATGCACCTTGATGAAGAACAAAAAATGTCATTTATCATCAAGTGCTGAAAGAATATTGTTACTTCACAGAAGGGTTTAATAAACAGAATATCAAAACTAAATTGGGTGACTGACTATTTATCTTCCAGGAAACGCCAGGTAACTCTGCTATTTGTCACATAATCGTGAGAATCCGATTTATAAACATAGGGGCAATACCCCTGGCACTTACCTGGTAGAATAAACGGTATACGACACCGACTATGGGTATTTTTAACCAATTTCAATGGTTGCTAGAAGACAGGGCATCATGTAGAATCATAATAACATAATCATAAGACTTTAAACAAACAAACAAAAAAATACCTATTTTGGGGAGTGGGGGGTGACCCCCTCCCCCAACCCCGTATACCTCCTCAGACCCCAATTTTTTAATGCCGTGAAAAAACTTTGGTACAACACGGATGATGAAGGTTGTGGTGAAGTTTCATCGAAATAGTGTGTAGTTTCAGAGGAAAAAGCAAATTCCTATTTTGGGGGGTCAAACCTGGATCCGCTTTTGACGCAAGTAAACCCCCTTATACCCTGATTTTTTTTAATGCTGTGAACAAACTTTAGTCACAACATAACAAATCTAATTTGTGCCAAGTTTGGTCACAATCCCTTCAATGGTTTCGGAGAAGAAGTTGCAAGTGTTTACGGACGGGCTGATGGACTAACGACGTGCCATCGCATAAGCTCCCCTGAACTTCGTTCCAGGTGAACTAAAAATAATGTTTACGGTATACTGAACGAATTCAAATTGAGGACAAGTCATTGATGTAAAACATTTTTAAAAAATAAATAATAAAGAGCTTTGGTTATAATATACAGTGGGAGAGGAGAATGGAAGATGCAGTAGCTCGGCTGCAAAGACGAAACGCTTCCGTCGCTGCCAAGGAGGTATTTCAGTTAATCAATCAGTGTAGGCTAGCGGCTAGGGTGCCGGCTTAGGATCCTAGGATCCTGGGTTCGAATCCCGGTCGATCGCTGAATTAACGCCAGGGGGGTTGACTCAGCCTGTCATCCTTCCGAGGTCGACTAATTGAGTACCAGTTCACTGGTAATTCCCTGTTTGTCGTTAAAGGCGGCAAAAAGGGTTGGCGTCAGGAAGGGCATCCGGCCGTAAAACATTGCTTCAAAAAGGGGACCAAAAAACAACAACAACCACGGTTCCCGAAAAAGGGCAACCCCCGCTTTGCGGGGGAAAATGGCCTCTAAAGGTGGTTATTTTTTTTTTTATAATCAGTGTAAACAAAACACATACACACGCTAGTTTTCAACATAATTACTCCTGTCCATTTGACACTTTCCAAATAAGGATGTCAAAACAAGATAGAAAATTGTGTGTTTTATTGGGTAGAGCACTGAAGTAGCTTCTTTGAGATTTGATCCATGTTGTGACAAGAGCAGAGTAATATTTGATTCATAGTTATTATGTTTGAACGAAAGAGAGGGGAGAGAAAAGGAAAGAGAAGAGACAGAGAGAGAGGGCACGAGAGAGAGTGCAAGAGAGGGAGTGAGAGAGAGAGTGCAAGAGAGGGAGTGTGAGAGAGAGAGAGAGAGAGAGAGAGAGAGAGAGAGAGAGAGAGAGAGAGAGAGAGAGAGAGAGAGAGAGAGAGAGATAGAAAGAGAGAGAAGGAGAGAGAAAGAGAGAGAAAGAGAGAGATAGAGAGAGATAGAGAGAGATAGACTTTGACTTTAGAAGCTCTTTTATTATAAAGGTAAGAAAACCATACAAGTCATGCAAATAATAAAGTCACCACAATTCCAAACATGTGCAGCCAAACAACAACAATAAAAACACCAAACACTAAAATAAAAAACTTAACAAACCATTATCAAGTTTACAAACCCCCCCCCCACCCCCCCTTTGCACACCATTTTTTCACAAAGGTTTGTAAATCATCTTTCATTTGGCAAAAGGAAAATTCCAAGCGTAACCTTGCCATGTAGTGTAGCAGCATAGCAAACCTGTTGTGCATTTTGTGATACAAGCACCAAATTTGGCACAAATGTACATTAATATGTTGCGAACATTTTCAGATATTGGGCCACTTGAAATACCGTAATTTTTTTTTTCAAATTTTTTCAAATTTCGTAATTTCAAATTTTTCGGGTGACACCGTCACAATTCGGTCTTCGAGGCCGGCCGATATAGTGGGGCGGCTTAGCCCAAATATTCAAAAGAATTGTGCATTTTGTGATACAAGCACCAAATTTGGCACAAATGTACATTAATATGTTGCGAACATTGTGTCGTCAGCAATGAAGACGAGAGTCTGAATTACATGTATGCAAAAGACCTTGTGAACCAGTGAAGCAAATACACGGGTAAGCATGAATTAAATCTAGGGCATGATATAATTTCCATGATGTTTACCTCTACACTCAATGGTGGAAGGAGGTAATGTTTTGATCCCAGCTTGTCTGTATGTCTGTTTGTCTGTTAGTCCACAAAATTCCAGACAAAGCTTGTAGTAGTGGTAGTTGTAGTGGTAGTGGTGATAACAGAAATTGTTATATAGAACTGAACTTATATTATTATTATATGCAGAAAATAACTTCATTTCTATATGCCCTGCAGTGGACAGGTTAATTGGTTTATGCACTGAAGGGGTCACCCTGGTGTGCACTGCTGTGTTCTGCCTCACTGAGTTGTTCAGGTATGATGTACTCAGCACAAGCTTCCGGTCGGCCCGGAGGTGGGGGTGCGGGGCCTGTCACGGAACGTCAAAACAAACGGCCTGCCGGGGCCACCCAAAAGTCGGGCGTGAGGGGCGCGTCCACTAATGGAAGGCCTCTCGCTTCCCAGATCGAGGGCCACGTGGTCAGGAGAACCTCGTCCCTTCCGGTCACACTTTGCCTATCGGCCGGCCTCGAAGACCGAAATTGTGACGGTGTCACCCGAAAAATTTGAAATTACGAAATTTGAAAATTTGAAAAAAAAAATTACGGAATTTCAAGTGGCCCAATATCTGAAAATGTTCGCAACATATTAATGTACATTTGTGCCAAATTTGGTGCTTGTTTCACAAAATGCACAATTCTTTTGAATATTTGGGCTAAGCCGCCCCACTAATGACCAGAGCCTTAAACACAATTACCACATCACATAAAATATCAGCATTTGCCAGGAGCTTTGCTTTTCTTGTTTTGTAGATTGCTAATTTTCCAATAGAAATTAAGAAATTAACAAGAGCAGTCTCAGAGCTTTTTTGTAACTAAGTGGTGTTCCAAAAATAAAAACACGTGTAGAAAAAGAAAAGTTCATACGATTAAAAAAAGTTGATAAAAAAACCAAAGAAGGGAGAGAGTCTTGCACAATCTACGTAAGCATGGAAAAGGTCTTCAGAAATCATACAAAAAGGGCATTCCACTGAATTGTCCTCATTAAAACGATGTAATAAAATATTGGAGGGCAACACCATATGGGCGAGTCTCCAAGCAATATCACCAGTCCTTTTAACAATCGGTGAAACATACATTGCAGACCATTGCGGATGGGAGGGAGACCCAGAAGGCAGTTTCTCTTCCCATCGAGCCCCAAAAGAAACTGGCTGTAACGAGGGAAACCGGACTGAAATACACAAACGATACAGTCTCTTTTTATCCTTGCTGGAAAGTGGCGATGAGGATAACAAGATAGATGTTGTGGCGCTATCAGCCAGCAGGCTAGAGCTAGCACAGATCTGTGGTGGTGTATGGTGGTCACCAATGTTGGCGGTTGAGCTCAGGCCCAAGTGCCTAAAAATACACAGGATTTCCTGTAGAACCTTGGCTACGCTCCTCAAAGATCTGATGCCAGTTCTTACTTGAAGATGTCCTGCGGAGAACCAACTATTCCTGTTACAGTCACGAAGGTCCCGAGTCGTTTTCACACCAGCACTCCAAAAACGTTGCACAAAAGCACGTGAGTGAGGAATAGCAGGAAAGAGGGCATTGTAGAAAAGGGGTTCCCAGAGGAACCTTTCACTGCTGTATGTCCCCATTTGCCAAGTTACTGAAATGGACCGCCAGACGTTCAAGACATCTTGGTAAAAGTCAGGGAGCAGCGAAGCATCGACATGTTGCAGCTCCATGAAGAAGAGTTCACAATTGTACCCAAGCATGCCGGCTTGTTTTAATATACAGTTTGCAGTCGATTTCCAGGGCAAGGCCTCCAGAAATATAAAACGACAAGCTGTGGAGACTCGGAAGGCCATCACCCGACAAAGAATGTCCACAAGCCCATGACCCCCTTCTGCCAGTGGAAGGCAAATAGTCTCTGGCTTTAGCCAGTGTTTGCCATCCCAAAAGAAGTCAAGTAAACATTTTTGGATTGACGACACCAACGTTGCAGGTGGCTGCAAGGCAATCATTTTATGCCATAAGAGAGGGGCCACCAAGTTGTTAATGACCAGGGCACGACCTCGGAAAGACGAGGTCGACAAAATTCCTCTCCATCTGTTTAATTTATTGCCAATTTTGTGGAGCAAACCATCCCAATTCCTTTTGACAAAACCTGGGGTTCCAAGATAAACACCGAGGTATTTCACACCTTCTTTTTCCCATGTCAAATTCATAGTATAGGGAGAATTGGAAGGGCAGAAGGTGGCGTACCGCCGACCCAAACTGCTTTGCATTTCGACCAATTAATTTGCGTTGTACATGCTTGAGAGTAGACCCGTAGACACTCAAATAGCAGAGCAATGTCATTACTGCTGCGAACAGCAACACATACATCATCAGCATAGGCCGAAATGATAACGGGATTTTCTGATGGAGTCACTGAAAATCCCATGAGAAGATCGTAAACGAATCAAAAGGGGCTCAATGCAAAGAGAGTACAAGATTCCAGACAAGGGACAACCTAGCCGAATTCCCCTCCCAATCCGCAAAGGTGAACAGAGACCATCATTGATTTTGATCAAGCTAAAAATGTGATTATACAATAAGGATACATATGAAATAAAGGATGCCCCAAAACCAAATTGCTTTAAAATGTGAAACAAATACTCATGATTAACAGAGTCAAAAGCCTTTTCTTGGTCAATAAAAAAGAGACCGGTATGTTGTTGTTGAAATGCACACACATCCCACAGGTCTCGTACCAAAAAAATGTTATCGTGCATAGATCTGTGCATAACACAGTACGATTGATCCTGATGTATAACTGTGCTTAAAACAGTCTTTACACGGTTAGCTAGCGCTTTGGCAAAAATCTTGTAATCTGTGCAGAGAAGAGAAATTGGGTGCCAGTTCTGTATCAATTGCAGGTCGTTTTTCTTAGGGATAAGGCAAACAACTGCACGTCGACAACTAAGGGGTAACAATCCCTCACGCAGACTGTATAAAAACACTGAGTGCAAAGCAGGACCAAGCATGTCCCAAAAGGTTTTATAAAATTCAGCTGGTAACCCATCAGACTAAGCATAAGGGGGTTGACTCAGCCTGTCATCCTTCCGAGGTCGGCTAATTGAGTACCAGTTCACTGGTAATTCCCTGCTTGTCGTAAAAGGCGACAAAAAGGGTTGGCGGCAGGAAGGGCATCCGGCCGTAAAACATTGCTTCAAAAAGGGGACCGAAAAACAACAACAACCACGGTCCCCGAAAAAGGCCCACCCCCGCTTGCGGGGAAAAAAATGGCCTCTAAAGGTTGTTTTTTTTTTTTGTTTTTTTTTTAACCCATCAAAACCAGGAGCCTTATGATCAGCAATGTCATCTAGCACAGTTTTAAGTTCACTGAGAGTAATGTTCTCATCCAAGACATGCCGCTGATGCTCATCTATCTGCGGTAAATTGGTCGTAATATTCTGCATTGCAGGCACATCATTAGGCTTAAAGGAAAATACATTCTCAAAATAAGACCGAACAAAATGAACAATCTCCGTATTATCACTAAGAATATGCCCACCACTAGCCCGAAGACTAAGCATTTGCTGGCTCGCCTTGGTCGTCTTCTCAAACTTAAAGAAATCTTTACAACATGTGTCTGAAGACAGTAAACCATTCACTCTCAGCCTGACTAAGGCACCAATACCATTTTCTTGAATTAATTCCTGAAGCAGAGTTTGTTTTTCAAAGAGGAGTTGACACCATCTTTCATCACTGAGGACCTCAGCAACTTCCTGCAATCGTAGAATTTCTTGTTTCAAGGCATCAATACATAATTGTTTACTTTGAGAGCAATTGGTTTTGTATTGCTGACAGAAAACACGGATCTGTGCTTTAGCATAGTCCCACCACTGACAGAGATTTAGGAAACGATGTTGGAAATACACAACCTTGTCCCAAAAAACCACAAAGGATGATTTAAAGAAAGGATCGCTCAGAAGTGAGGTGTTAAAAGACCAATACAAGGTGTGGCGTTTGAAACGAGGAAAAGAAAAGCATAGTTTTACCAAAGAATGATCAGAGAAACCCGAAGGGACAATAGCCGTATATGTCACAAGATTGACAGAAGAGTTAGGAATATAAAATTTATCAAGACGAGCAAGTGAAAGATGATTTAGTAAAACCCGACACCAGCTAAATTGCTGCAGGTTTGGGTGTTGTTGCCGCCATACATCGTTGAGGTCATGCCGTGAAATTATATTGGAAAGAGGCCTACTTGAAGCTGGATGTGGCTCTGCACTGTTCCTATCTAAAGTTGGGTTTAAAGTACAGTTAAAGTCACCCCCTAAGCACAACAACGTATCAGAAGAGAGGTGTCTCAGGAAATTAAAGGACTGATTTTAAAAAGTTCCTCTATCTGTACTATCGCTTGGAGCATAGACGTTAACAAACATAAATCGTTGCTGATTGTATTCAAGCTCTACAGAGGCTAGATAGCCTGGTACGATTTCCTTAAAGATAGGGGGGGAGACAGACAAACGTGTACTGACAAAAAAACAATACCCGCACTCACAGAATCTGTATTACTAAAAAACCAAGTGCCAATCAGCTGTTGCTGCCAATCAGCCATGCAGTCTGCAGTGGCACGAGTTTCTTGCAATAAAAGTACATCAATCTTTTCCCTCCTGGCTAATTGCACAGTCTGGGACCTACGCAGCTGACTGCGCCCACCATTAATGTTCAAGCTTGCTATGTTCATAAAAACATAGGCAGCAACACAGCCATTACAGGTTTAATTCTTTCCTTGCTGTGACAAGGTACCTCTTCAGTCTTTTCAGTGATTGATCAGAAATATGAAGGGCCGCAGATTGTTGTACAACTTCCTGAGCCCCACTAATGAAGGTGTGAGTGTCAACGAAGAAATCGCAAATTTTCACACGCCTTTTACAGTAAGTTTTTTGTAGGAAATCCATGATTTCAGCAGGAGGGACAGAGTCTCCAGAGACATGCTCCGATGAGAAGTCCGCCTCACCATCACTCAGTGAGGCAACGGAAGAACCCCCATCAGAGTCACAATCATTGTATTGAGAGTCCATTGCCGAAGCAACGGGCTCATCAACGCGACAATCTGAGACTTCAGCACTATCACCCTGCTGACCATGAGCTTGACAAGGCTCAGCTGCCTCAATGGAGGATTCCACAGACAGATCACTAGTTCCAACACACTCACCACTCCCCACAGAGGGAGGGGTGGCACAATCAACACAAGCTTCAGCAGGGGACATACATGGAGGCTCAACCTCACATGGAGGTTTACCCTCAGAACACTGGAAAGACTCAGGTGCTGTCTGGCCAACACATAAATTTTCAGCATTGATCACATTACCCTCAGAGTATTCTGAAGGCAGGGGAGGTTGAGGAATTTCCTCAACTGGAGGAAACTGCTGAGGAGGAGGTCGCGCTCCACCATAACCTTCACTAACCACTTGAGCGAAGGTTGGAGGACCGGCCAAGACCTTATTATCAGGCTCGTTGAGGTCGCTAGAAGGTGGGAGGGTTCTTTTCCTGGTTCTCTGTTTGTCTACAATGGGTTTGCATCAGCACCACCGATATTGTTTACATCATCGACAACGATCTCAGTAAAGCCTTGCTGTTCATCACCATTCAGGCTCGTGACTCTATCTGTGGACTTTTTCAGGCACGAGTCTTTTAAATGACCATATTGACCACACTCAAAACAAACTAGAGACTCTCTGGAGACAAAGACCCGATAAGTGTGACCTTCGACCTTGAAGGGCAATACCGCATTTAAAGAGGTTACACCACGCGGTAAAATCATATAAACAAAACGACGAAAGGACATGACGTGTTTTAAACGGTTATTTTTCCCTCGTACAGGAACAATAGTAACTGAAGAGACAGAACCAAGTTTGTTTAGTTCAGTAACCAGGTCTTTGTTCTTAAGGAACGGAGGAGCGTTAGAGAGAGAAACCCGAACTGCCAGCGTGTCGAGTGGACAAACCTGAACAAACACGTCGGGAGCAAAGAAGAGCCCGTGCTCGACTATTTGAGCAACCATGGGCACTGTGGAAACAAAGATTACCACACGCTTATTCATGCGAGAAGCCGCTTTTACATTATCCAAACTGATTCTCTCTCCGACGACAAGGATAATGGCCTCCACATCGATTCCCGATGGAGGTGAACAAACCAACCCGTGCTTCCGGGTTAACGCTTCAAGAGACGTGTAACGAGAGCTATCCGCCATCGTTTCCACGTTTAAACAAAGGATAAATGTATAAAGGGTTAATGAAGCCAAAAAGCTCTAGTAAACAAACGAAAAATAAATATATTTACGAAAAAAGAAACGGAAGAAAGTATTATGATTTGTAACACGAAGCGAAAAAAACTGAAGACGGAACCGCCCTAAGGGGGAACCTTTACCGGTCTCACCACGTGTGCTCTCTCACTCCCTCACTCTCAAGAGGGGGGGAGGGATGATAACGTGGAAGGGTGATACACAAAAGACGGCACAAAGGTGAGAAGAGGTAAGGGGAGGGTAAAGATACAAACCACGAGCACGGAGCTACAGTGCCAAAACACGAGCAGACGCCATGACACCGCACCCAACGCACCGACAGCCGACAGGTGGCGTCAGAGAGAGAGCGAGAGAGCGAGAGCGAGAGCGAGAGCGAGAGAGAGAGAGAGACAGAGAGAGAGACAGAGAGAGACAGAGAGACAGAGAGAGATGGAGAGATAGAAAGAGAGAGCAGGAGAGAGATAGAAAGAGAGAGAAGGAGAGAGATAGAAAGAGAGAGGAGAGAGAAGGAGAGAGAAGGAGAGAGAGAGAGAGACACACAGAGAGGGAGAGAGAGTGAGAGAGAGATAGAGAGATAGAGAGAGAGAGAGGAAGAGAGATAGAGATAGAGATAGAGAGATAGAAAGATAGACAGAGAGAGAGATAGATAGGGAGAGAGAGGGAGAGAGAGAGCAAGGGGGAGGAGGTGAGAGATGGCAGGTGAGAGATGGCAGGGGAGCAAGAGAGGAGTTCAAAAAGGAAAATATAGGAACGATGAATAGCAGAGAGAAAGACGAATGTTAAAGGATGAGTGAGAAGAGAAAGAAAAGGGTTTTCAGGGATGGGGAGGTGTAAATGTAAGGGGAGGGAATAGTCCTGCGTGGAGCATTAAGGGGCAGAGTGGTCAAAAATTCTACCATAGTGTGCATTGTAAAGTGAATTCAGTGCAATTCAGTCAGACGAAGTGAAATAATACTCTTGATGTTTAAATGGTGGTGGACCAGCTGAGTTTTTACAACAATCCACCAACAACTTCGTTCCAAATGATCGATTTTACTTCTATTGCCTTGAGTGCGAAAGGTCTGGTGTGCGAAAAAGGAGGTGTGCGAGAAAGTCCGACTCTGGGGTGTGTGAGGAAAAAGTGCGTGCCAAGGAGTGAGGGTGCTGTCGAGAGTGAGTCGGTCGTAGCGCGTGTGCGAGGGAGCACATGGAAGCGCGGTGTGGTAAGTGTTACAGAGGGTGTGACGGGAGAGTGTGCGCGAGAAAGGTGTGTGACGGACAGGTGCATGGGGAAAGAGTGCGCTGTCCAAGGCAAGGAAGAATGCACGCCTGTGGTGAGTGTTACAGAGGGTGTGACGGGAGAGTGTGCGCAAGAGTGTGCGCGAGAAAGGTGTGTAACGGACAGGTGCATGAGGAAAGAGTGCGCTGTCGGGAGTAAGGGTGAGTGCGTTGTCAAGAGTGGAGGTGAGAGTAGTAAGAGTGACACGGAGCGTGAGTTGGTTGTGACAGGTGAGAAAGGAAGCACACCTGGAATGGTAGAGCGTGTGTGGGAAGGCACACTTGAGTTGGTAGTGAGGCACGTGGTTGGGTGTGCGAGTGAGAGCACACCTGTGATTGTCACAGAGGAGGTGACCGAGGAGGGGGCGCGAAGAGGTGTGTTGGTGAGGTGTGCGAGCGGCGAATGTGTGCCAAGGTGTTCGGTGGTCAGGTGTGTGACCAAGGCTGGGAGTGGAATAAGTGGACCTGGGTGTGTTAGAGAAGGTACGACGAGGAGCATGGAAACGGCTGGATGTGTGAGCAAGGAACGGGCTGTGGGGTGTAAGCATGCAGGTGAGGCATCGAAGGTAACCGGGTTAGAGGTTAGAGCAACTTTTAGCCGAATCGGGCCCTCGGTGCGCGTCGGGCAGCTGCGCGTGCCGCGAGGACCAGCGGGGATCCGAACCACGGCGGTTTCGAAAGAGCCGCCGTACGCGATCCACGCTGTGCCTCGCTTTGAACGGCCGCGTCCGTGCTCCACTAGGCGGAGCGGGCAGCCCGATAGGAAGGGTCGTCATGGCGACCACTTTTTGTTGAGGCATTCCGGCAGGTCGAGATCGGGACATTGGATGGCTCTGTGCCGAGATGGTGCGTGGGGTCTCGGGCCGGGTAAGCCCCCGTCCCTGCCCCGAATGCGGGACGTATCCAGCCGCTGGCACAGAACAACCCGCATTCATGGCTTGGCTGTACGCAGCCGAGCTTTAGAAGTAAATTGGCGCACCGAGAGGCATTAGTAAGTAGACTGTAATGACGAGGATAGTGTTTTGGCCCCGAAATTAGAAAAACAAAATTTGATGATTGGCAAAGGATTGGCAGTAATGATTGGCAGATGATGAGTAGTGATTGGCAAATTTTTGATTTGTTGAAATTTGATGTGCAAAATTGGTAGTGGGAGATGCCCGATGTGGTGGGATGGCAACTCTGTCATCCCTCACAAAGTGGGGCAAATGCACAATAGATTATGGGGTGTATGGCAGTGGAAACTAGCCCGGGTGGGTTAGGTTATATTGTTAGGGATCTAGCGAAGATGACATTAGGTGACGTTAAGGTTAGATAGTGACTGATACCTGTAGTGGGGACGCAGGTAGATTAGTGTGGATTATAATGACGAGGGAGCGCAATAGTTTAAAGGGACGACTGGGAAGCGCAAGTTTCAGAGGGGAGTAGTTAGATGAGATGATGCTGTGTGAGAACTGGACAGGTGTGTGGAGCAGTGGATGAGTAGTGAGTGTTGTGGATCAGCGCGAATGCGCTTGGGGAGAGAAGGGTGCAGGTGGCACCAGGTGTGAGAGCACAGGTGTGCAAGTAAAGGTGGTGTGGAGAGAGTTGGAGTAGGTGGTACGGAGTGGTGTGCATGGTGCGAAGGTGTGAATGGGGGAAGAGTGGACCCCCATCATGAGTACCCGGGGCGGGTAGTGTAAGTGTTAGGTAGAGGGTATAGGTAAATTGTGGTTGGATATTGGCATTTGTGGTGCGGTTGCAGAATGGTATTGTGGATGGGTGCATTAGTGTTGTGGAAATGGCTGGGCGTGTAGCCTGTTAGTGTGTGTAGTTGGTTGGGCACTCCACCACTGTGAGGATGTCGGCCAGGTGAGGCCGCAGGTGGGCTCTGGGAGCCGTTAGTGTCAGTGGGGCCCGAGGATCCGGAGGACGGACCCGGGTAGCCCAGTGCCAGAGAGGGCACCGAGTGGGGAGAGCGCCAGAGGGCCTTCCCCAGGTAGTTAGGTTAGGGTAAGGAGCAGGTAAGCTCGGAGGCAACTGCAGTGGTGGAGGTGTGCAGGTGGGTAGACCTGCTGGGAGAGCTACACGTCGCGGCCCAGAAATTGTGCGAGGGCACCGGGAGAGGAATCGGGGGAGTGAGACCCCAAATTGAAAAGCACCACAGTTTGGTCAATGGGAATTGGTTTTTAGAACCCATAGTGTAAGTTGGCCAATGGATTGGCAGGGAAAGACCCCGGGTAATGTAAAGTTGTTAAAGTCATTTAGGAAATAGTTAGGATTGATGAACCTGTCGCACCATGCGCAGCCACTTACCTGTGGTGATGATGATGACTCCACACCTGTGTTTTCTTTGTTCTGTGTGCAGGAAATGAGAATTGCTGTGTGGATTGGTGAGACGCATCACGACGTGGATGAGACATTGGGGTGATTCCATCTCTCCCTCCTTAGGAGGGACTGATGATGAATTGGTGATGGCAAATTTTGCTGTTGAGTTGGTGATGGCAAATTGTGATGAGAGTTGGAAATGGCAAATTTGATTGGTTAGGAGGGAGCGAAGACGAATTTGGTTTATGGGAGGAACGGGGAAGACAGTAGGGACGTTTGTTGATTTGTAAAGTAGATGTTTATGGGTAGTGTTGTGTTTTGTGGATACAGTAAGGGGTAAGGGAGGGGCAATGTAGGTTACCTGGTGGGGGGGGGGGGCGTACGGTAGGAACGTACCTGTCTCACCTGGTTCCCATGTGCCCCCAGTGTGCATTACCTTGTATTGCGTGCACTTTTGCGCCCTTACCACCTTACTCACTTGTCTTCTTCTTTTGTCTCCCACCTCCGAGGATCTGGCTTTGGGGCAGAGAGAGAGGAGAGAGAGGTGCTGGCTCCGCAGTTGTGGGCCTGTACTTTCGCTGCTTGCTGCCTGGATCGATACACCATATGGACCGCAATGTTTGTGGCCGCCCACCATGGACCGCAGTTCTTTTGCGGGCAAGCACCACCCGTTGATGGACCTATGGGTCAACGTGGCACCTATGCCATACAGGTGAACCACTAATAGTTGGCCCCTGACGGCCACAATTTAGAAATGGACGCGGTTGGCGCCTTTCTTTATTTTTAAAGAAGCAAGAAGGCCAAGTACACCACATGAAGGCAAGACCAGCGGCAGAACATCGGCCGGCTGCGACACCACCGGTGATTTATGAACATTTTATTGGTGCACCGGATGGTGCTGACTGTGTGATGGGGTGGTGCTTTTGGTGCTTGGATGGGGTGCTCTGCACATTATTAAAGGCCGTAAGGCCACAGAGCACTCGTGGGTTGGTGTATCGATGCTGGCATGCGTGCTCTATCTCTATGCATAACATCTGCATGTGTTCCTCCAAAAACAGGTCCTGGATCGTAGTGTAAATATCAGTGTAGTCTTGTGTAAATAATGCTCCCTACCGGCTGTATGTTTAGTTTGAGGATTCTTTCCGCGATTCGGTTATCCTGTGGGTGTGTTTCTGTGAGGAGAAGGGTGCAACGTCGCAGGGGGACATATTTACTCATTTGTGAACATCTGTAAAACTGTCGCACTCAGGGTTGAGTTAATAGTAGAGGGAACTGCATCTGAGTGCCACACTAAAGCAAGTAAAAATTTATCGGGTCGGGACGCCCCGAGGTAGAGAAGGGTGCAATGTTGCGGATATGGGATTTGGCCTCCATCCATATCCGCTTGTAAATATTCCCCTATTTCCCCAATACTCCCCAACTATCCCCAATCCCCCATTCCCTAGTCCCATTGTCTGTAAACAACACTCTGTAGCCCCGACCTTCCCCTTTTTCCCCCATTAAATGTCGTGCCCAGGTCCACCGCATCTCACGTAGACAACTTTCGGACATCTTGCTAGTTATTCTTAGTCTATGTCAGTTAAGGACTCGTTTCCATTAATTCTGACTCTTCGTTGCACCAGAATGTGATTGTATGGCACCAGTAGTAAGTTTAGGACCTCCCAATACCTCCCCGCATCTCTTCCTCATGAAACAACAACACCAACAACAACAACAGCGGCGCGGGGAGTGCGCGTCCTCACTCCGGCTTGGTTAGCCGCCATTGACCATGTGCTCCGACGGGGTTACCACTCAGGGGCTCACTGTCAGCTCCTCGTCAAGGGCGGAGCCCGGTAACCCCCCGCACCCAATAAGAAGCGGCGGACCGATTCCATCTGGGGCGGAGCTAACGAGCCGTGGGCGTGTCACTCCCCGCTGGACATGCGCAGGAAGACGGAGGTGACGTCAGATGCGCCTCAGCTACGAAGAAGAAAGGACGCCACCTCCTAGCGCTGAGAGATACCTCCCGCCTCTCTGGACCGGACCGGGTCGATTCTGCCCCTGAGCTCAAGGTGCACCTTGAGCTATCGACTACCTGCCCTTCCTTGCCATCAATCCCTGTGTGAGTCAGTCTTGTCCCGTTTGTCTGTGGTCTGTCGGGGCTAAGATAAGACCGTGTATAAGTGCCCATCTTTCTGTGCTGTACCTCTGTGCCGTGTAATCTAAACGTTCTGCATAACCCATATTATATCCTCCTCCGGAGGTCTTGAGAACTGTACCCCTGGTGTCGTGTCATTTAACCCAGCCGTTGTGTCCTTTCCTTCATTGATCTAGCGTAGCGCGATTCGGCCAACGTTCGAGTATAATCGGGTAAACTGTGCGAACACGGCGGCCATTCCGCTCGGCCCAGCATAACATCTAAGTCGTGTCCGTAACAATATATATATCAACTAGCCATATATATATCGATATATATATATCGATATATATATATCAACCAGTTTTCTGACCCACATCCAAGGATTGAACAGAATATACTCACCTTTCAACTCCCAAACCATTTTAGTCACAGCAGATGTTACATCCCTCTACACTAATATTCCACATTCAGAAGGCCTGTCTGCATGCCGCAAAGCCCTCGATACACGACAAGTCCCAATACCACCTACTCAAGACCTTATGTGCCTATTAGAACTGACACTCAAACTGAATAATTTCCAATTCAACGGACGACATTACATTCAAACTCAAGGTACCGCTATGGGTACCCCTGTTGCACCATCGTACGCTAACATCTTCATGGGAATGATAGACAGGTCCATGCCAGGCAGAAATGGCGCCGTTTTCCAGTCAAGGTTTTCTCAGTGGATTTATATACTTTTGATCATACTCTGTCGAATAAGCTTGTGGGCCACCCTGAAATTTGCCTCAAATCCAAGATGGCCACCAGAATAGCTAAAATAGTATTTCTGAGAGTTGCTTTTACCCATAGATGATTTTTTTTCAACTGATTGTGGCCTATTATGATAAAGAAAGATAACTCAGTCATAACTCAGCCATAAAAATTAACAATCGGTACTTTATTAACAAAATGGCCGCCGGGCAACTTCCGTATTACGGAAACTGCTATAACTTCAGTTCCGAGTGTGATATGATTATAATTTTGGTGTCCAGTCATATGTTTTTGGGGTCAAGGAATCCATATTTGTACTTTTTATTTCAGTGAAATATATATTACAATACATTTTGATTCAATTTCTTGGTTTCCATTTCAGATTCCTTGAATCCGGATGCAAAGAAATGATTCCATGAATGCGGACGCAAAGAAATGATTCCATGAATCCTGGCTTAGCAGATACAGTGAATCCTCATAAAATTACTACATAAAGACAAAACTTTTTTGGCACAGGAGAAAAGGGTTGCACAATGGCATCCACGCCGATTTTGAGTTTAGCAAGGGGCGACAAACCGTTGTGCTGCCTCTGTAATGAAACTATTAAGGACGTTGAGTCAGCTTATAATATGACTGAGGAGGGATTGCAGTCTATTCAAGAATTAGCGGGAAGATGGGTTAAAGTTGACAAGAGTCTGTGTACTCAGGCATCATATGCTGAATTTCAATCAGCCGCTGTGAGACTATCTAGTGCAGGCCATGATGTCAAGATTCATGAGAACTGTAGAATCACATTTCGGAACAGAATTGCCCGAAAGGAAGCCCAGTCTCGCAAACTTCCCGTTTCCAGTTCAGAGAATATTCATGAGTCAAATGAACCAGTTGCTGCTCCCGCGTATAGGATACGCAGGGGGTCACTTGAGAAAAAGCAAATCTGTTTCGTGTGCAACGTGGATACGAAAGATGACAGTAAACCGTACAATAGTGGTGGTCTTGGTAGATGCTCCGAGAAGAATGCTGTCAGTAAAGTAGAACGTTCAAAGGACATGAAAATCAAAGATGAAGGAGATAAGTTCCATGATGCAGCGAAGCGACTCGATGTTATTCTGAGTGGAGCATCATATGACATGTTTGCAGTTGATGTGTACTATCATAAAAGTTGTTATGACAATTTTACCTATGCATATGATAGAAAGTTGCTGTCAGCGGATGCAGCAGAGAAGGATAGATTAGCTACCGAGGTTATGGACAGCTTTTTCAAACTGTTTCACCGCATGGTAGTCAAGGATCAAAAGGCGTATTTCCTGAGAGAATTGATTGAGGACATAAAGGAGATCAGTGAAGACAATGAACTTGAGGACCCTCCGATTTCAAAAACCTGCATGTTGAAAAAACGACTGACTGAGAAATTTGGTGACGCCATCGACTTCCACTTGTTTGGGAATCGACACATCGACACATGTCGACACATCGACACACCTGGCAGCAGAGAGAACGCTTCTTCCAAAGTGCTTTGCTTTCGGGCACATCAACTATGCTAGGTACCTGACATTCCAACACGTCAATCTCCAAAATCTGAAGGTGAATCACAAAGATGCCTGGGATGATCTGTTGCAAAATGGATTCGGAGGGTCGATGACTGGCGAGCCCTTTTCTACGATCCATGGGGACTTGATCACTGAGACCACAATCAACAGAGAGGTTAAAGTCCGGGGTGGTCCAATGCAAGGCGGTTACAGTACCAGCAAGCAGACAACAGATGCGTTCATAAAAACGAGTCACTTAATGGCAAAGCTCAGAGGAAGATTGAAGGAAAGGTTGCATATCCTGACCTCTTCAACTCACAAGGAAACAACAATAGGGGCACGGAGGCAGCATGACAACATGGTTCGCAACCTAGTCATCCAATTGGATAAGTACTTTGACCCTTTTCTGATTGGTTCTGCGCGTCACATGAAAACTGGAGTGGAAATTAACCAAGGTATTGTCAGTGGATTGTTGTCATCAACCGAAGCAGGAGAGAAACAATTCCAAGACTTTGTTAACCTTAGACTCAAGGCTACTGGAGAAGGCAGAATGAACATTTTTGACAGGATTGTGAATCTCAAGATCAAAACGGGCATGGAGAAGGTCAAGAAAAATCCAAAGGCAGTGAACGTTCTCAAGGAGGATCGACAAGCATTTGGTGTGTTGGTAGGAAAGGCAACTACCCCTGAAGAGGCACATTCACACCCCCTGACAACTATTCCACTTGCCCTTGCCACACCAGAACGAGACATTCGACAAGGTTCTAAAGCAGCGCTGAGGAACTACCTTATTGAGGAATCTTCATCAACTACAGAGGAACCGCCAAATAGAAGCAACTGGCTGATTGACGGAATGGCAGCTGTAAAGTCAATCCCGGCTCAACAGACTTGGGGAGAATACACTGATGCCCTATTGAAATTCTGCATGCCACCAAGCCAGTCAAACCCAAAACAGCTTGGGATCATATTTGATTCCTACTGTACGTCCACTACAAAGGAGTTAACCCAACGACGCCGAGGGATCTCTGGTAGAAGAACCCACATCACAAGCCCCGAGCAGAGTATGCCCAGAGGCAAAGATTGGGACGCATTTCTGCATAATGCTGAAAACAAGACTGAGCTGATTAAATTTATGGTCACTTACTTCAAAAGTGATTCAGTCAGATCGAAACTCAGAATTCCACTCACCGTGACAGAGGAACAGAATACATGGTTGATCACGCAAACTAAGTTTGAACAACTTGAATCCTGCAACCATCATGAGGCTGACACCAGGCTTGTTCTTCATGCAAGCAAGTGCGAAGGTCCGGTTGTGATTAAGGCTTCAGATACAGATGTACTGATCCTCTTGAGCTATGCCTATTCTGTCTGCAAACCACCACAAGACTGGTTCATGAAGATTGACCATCGGTACGTCAGTGTCAAGAAACTAACGACTCATTTTGGAGATGAAGTGTGTCAAACTCTCCCAGCATATCATAGCATTACTGGATGTGACACGACATCATTCCCATTTCGCATCGGCAAAATCAAGCCATTGAAGAAGATGTTGAAACAAGAGAAATCCCATCTACTCTCTCAGCTGGGCAGATCAAATCAATCTTTTCAAGATGCTACCAGTGCTAAATGCTTCTTCAGAACCTGCATGTATTCTGGAAGTGAACAAGAAAGCTTTGTTGAAACAAGGATCCGAACGTACAACACTCAAAAGGTGAAATCTAGTTCCAGCATCCTTCCAGACGAGAGTAGCACCAATGAACACCTCAAGAGGAGTGACCTTCAGGCATGGGTGTGGTACCAGTGTCTCAAGCAAAACATTGAGTATCCTTCTATCACTGACAGAGGATGGGAAAATACAGATGATGGTATCAGGCCAATATGGTTTACCTGCCCGCAACTCCCTCCAAGCCTCTCCAAGAAAAAGAGCAAGAAAAGACAAATTCAAAGTAAGTATACTAAAAATATATCATTACTTTGATCATTGCTTTTCGTTCCTGTCATAAAGTTCCTCCAATGTATTCCCACTGGCAGTGCATTCATCCAGATTAAATATGTGTAACCTTCCACTTACAGGTCTCGCGGAGTATGATGCAGATTTAGAAGATGCAGTAGAAGAGAGAAGCCAGCCTTCAAGGAAGAAGAGACACAGGAATACAAGCAGAAAACATGTACAAGACAGTGAAGTTCACTGTAGAGAAAGAGAAAAGCAAGGTAGATAAGTCCAAAATGCAATCGTAATTTTGTTATTTTTATATGATTTACTGTTTTGAATCCCGACTATATCCATTCACATTTTTTATAGGTATCGGTGGGGCAGAAGAAAGAGCAGAAGAATCTGAAGTTGATGAAGAGTACCAAGGAGATGGGGAAAATTCGGAGAGCACCATGGAACAACTTTCTTCGGATACCTGTGGACTTTATTCAGACTTTCAGAGTGAAGAGAGTGATCTTGATCTTGATCTTAGTAACTGAGGATTATGTGCCTTTTGAACAACATATTTTTCCCAAAGCATAACCAAAGCCGGGGATCATATTGAATGGGAATTCAGATACATTTTATAAACCTGTGTAGTTTGGTAGACGAAGCAAAACTGACTAGGAGCCGTTCAGCGGCAGCCATCTTGGATTTATTGTTCATCCATGATTTAGGGGATGATCTATTGAGCTAGTGTCATGATAAACCAACTAAATGGATAACCAGACTTTGGAAACCAAGAAATTGAATCAAAATGTATTGTAATATATATTATGGAGCACAAGACATGACTGAATCTGCCACATCGGTGGCCAGTATTGGCAGCCATCTTAGATTTCTTTATGAACCAATGATTTCACTGAAATAAAAAGTACAAATATGGATTCCTTGACCCCAAAAACATATGACTGGACACCAAAATTATAATCATATCACACTCGGAACTGAAGTTATAGCAGTTTCCGTAATACGGAAGTTGCCCGGCGGCCATTTTGTTAATAAAGTACCGATTGTTAATTTTTATGGCTGAGTTATGACTGAGTTATCTTTCTTTATCATAATAGGCCACAATCAGTTGAAAAAAAATCATCTATGGGTAAAAGCAACTCTCAGAAATACTATTTTAGCTATTCTGGTGGCCATCTTGGATTTGAGGCAAATTTCAGGGTGGCCCACAAGCTTATTCGACAGAGTATGATCAAAAGTATATAAATCCACTGAGAAAACCTTGACTGGAAAACGGCGCCATTTCTGCCTGGCATGGACCTGTCTATGATAGAGGCCAAGATCAATGCACAACCTCATCACGGAATCTTGGAAAAATCCTGGGTACGTTATATTGATGACATCCAGTTCATCTGGTCAAAATCCCCCCGTAGTCTCACCCAATTCCAAAATGAATTAAATTTGATTCATCCGACCATCAAGTTCACATTCGACAGCTCACAGTCCGAAGTTCACTTTCTAGACACATCACTCACGCTTCAAAATAACAGACTCGAAACAGAACTATACACCAAACCAACAGACACTCACTCTTACCTTCTCCCTTCTTCATCTCATCCTAAACATACAATTGCAAGCATACCATACAGTCAAGCACTCAGAGTAAGACGCATTTGCTCAACCAAAATGGCAGAAGAAACTTCTCTCTGCCAATTAGAAACACACTTCATTGCAAGAAACTATGACCCTCACTCTGTGCAAGAAGCAATAACCCGAGCAAAACACATACCGAGAGCAGACCTTCTGACTTACAAACCCAAACCTGCAACTAACCGTGTCCCACTGGTGACCACCTACTCTGCTACCTCATCCCAATTGCCAAGTATTCTGAATAAGGCCCTTCCTCTCCTCCATCAATCAGAAACACTCAGCACCACATTTCCTCAACCTCCACTAACATCATTTCGACGTGGTCGGACACTCAGGGACCTCTTGGTAAAAGCAAAGCACCCACAGCCCCACAACAAAGAAACTAGGTTCCCTGGCTTCTATAAATGCACAGCAAACAAATGCATTATTCACAAGCATTTACTAGAAGGAAACAAATTCTGTAGTTCTAGCACTGGACAAAAATTCCCCATCACCTCCTATATGAACTGCAAATCTACATGGGTCATATACCTAATCACTTGCCAAAAGTGCACCAAACAATATGTTGGAAAAACTGAAAATACACTCTACACACGATTTAATAACACCCGGTCAGAAATCAATAACTTCCACACCAGTCAGGGCAAATCTCTACCTTACACGATACACTTTAATCAACCGGATCACTCTATAAATGACATTCAGATCTCTGCCATTGAATCAATCACAAATCGATCACACACCACGATTCTGAAACGTGAGTCCTTTTGGATACACAAACTTCGGACAAAAGTCCCTCATGGCATAAATTTTGATGACTAAAGCATGTTCCCACATCAACCCAATCAAATTGTTAACCGTAACCCATTCATTCATTCATTCATCATTCATTCATTCATTCATTCTACCTTTATATGTCATTTATATAAATATATAAATATATTATATGAATATAAATGGGATATGAATATATGCTTGTATGTTTATGTATGTATATCTCTATATTTGTATATGCACGTGCACCCTAACTGTAATGCAAACGGTCACTTCCGTTGAACTTGGGGCTGGTGAGTGAACTTTGGCGTGGCTCTTCCTTCTGTATGCATTTTCTACACACATCACACATCTCACACACATATCACCATACATACTTGACTGATATACATGCCTGCTGTTTTTGTAGACTCAGAGGAAGACCTTTGTTGGTCGAAAGCTTGTCGACAATTAAAGATCGACGTCCTGAAGCTACATCCACGTCTTATTTAATCTAACGATTATATATATATATATATATATATATATATATATATATATATATATATATATATATATATATATACATTATACATACATACATACATAATATATACATATATATATATATATATATATATATATATATATATATATATATATATATATATATATATATATATATATATATACATACACGGTGTGTTCAAAAAGTATCCGACCTTTATTTTTCGTGCGTAAAAAAAAAGAAGCTAGGGAGGCGTTGATTGGTGCACGTATGTAGGCGATCCTAATGCGCACGCGTGAATCTTTTCCCACCTGCAGAAGCTGTCATTCGACGGCAGACCGCCGATGAGTGAGGACATGTAAGTGAGCGCCGTCGGATTTTCGTTTTTGACAAAATGACGGAAAAACCTGAACAACGCTACTGCATCAAATTTTGTGTAAAGCTTGGCGATTCCCAAATGGAAACGATCCGCAAGATTCAACACAGTTCATTCCATTATGAAGGAGGATTTGGGCTTCAGGAGAATCTCAGCGAAGTTCGTACCAAAGCTGCTAACGATTGAGCAGAAGCAACTCCGTTTGGAGATCGCACAGGACATGCTGGAGACTGTGAACAGCGATCCCAGCTTCCTCAACACAGTGATCACTGGCGATGAGTCCTGGGTTTATGGGTACGACCCAGAAACCAAGTTGCAGTTTTGATGCAAGTTTGATGAAACACAAAATTTGATGCAGTAGCGTTGTTCAAGTTTTTCCGTCATTTTGTCAAAAACGAAAATCCGACGGCGCTCACTTACATGTCCTCACTCATCGGCGGTCTGCCGTCGAATGACAGCTTCTGCAGGTGGGAAAAAATTCACCCGTGCGCATTAGGATCGCCTACATACGTGCACCAATCAACGCCTCCCTAGCTTCTTTTTTTTTTACGCACGAAAAATAAAGGTCGGATACTTTTTGAACACAGTAGTATATATATGTATGTATGTATGTATGTATGTATATATATATATATATATATATATATATATATATATATATATATATATATATATATATATATATATATATATATATATATATATATATATATATATATATATATATATATTGTTGCAGTTTTGAGTCTGTCAAGTGAGTTTAATAAAGGTTAAAGTCTGTCCCCCATAGTTATTCACACAAGCAATATGTAGCCTCACAATAATATAGTTATGTCTTAGTATTTGTAAGCTTAGTCCTTTTCCAGTGTTAATTCTGCGTTGAGTAGGAGCCAGGAGAATAGGCCCTACTTGCCACCGATTTTCCAGCCACCCTAGCCTCGATCCAGTTTGCTAAGCATTGGTTGATTATTGGGCAAGTTAACACGAGGCAGGCCTAGGAAGGTCGGGGCGGAGTCGAGGGTGGAGCGGCAGAAGCGATGACGGTAAGCACGAGCCGCCAAGCAGAGCTCGGAGGTGGTGACGGCGGCGTGGCGTCAGAGGGCGTGGTGAGAAGGTTCGGGTGAGTTCCAGAAGGTTCGGGGGGCATAGCTATAAAACCGGCTGCGCAAAAGCCCTCGACAGAACTCACGTTGTAAAGGACTTGTATGAGAGGACTTGCTGCGAGAGAGAAAGATAAAGGACTCTCAGAGGAACGCAGGACTTACAGCAGAGGCCGTGCGGCAAAAGGATTGGGGAAGGAACTTGATGAACTTGACGCACTTGCACGAGAACGCGGGCGCTAACCAGCTCGGAGTGTATCGAAGAAGACGAGTTAGCCGCGTGTGTGAACACTACATATCCGCGGGCGCAGCCAGACGCGCTGATAAAGCGAATACCGCGCATTTGAGCTGCACGAGTGAGCAAGGCTGAGTAACCGCCAGCCGCGCTAAAGTCTGCACTCTGCCGTTCCGCCCCATCATCTGTTTGTTCGAGAGACGCGCTACGAGTCCCTGCCTTCGCCTGCCACCATCTTCGCGGGACGTGCCGGGGACCGTGGAGAGCCGGACGGGGACCATCTCTGAACGCGTTGGGGAACACATGCCCATCTGCAATTCCCTGTGTGAGTGTGAGACGGGCCCGTTGTCCAAGGGATAAGTTAAGACTGCTTAAGGATTGCTCTGTGTCTCTTCGTCCTTGAACTTGTAAATACGTGTGGGAAATAATTAAACCATTTGTTCTTCCTTTCTTCCTGATTCGACCGTTTCTGTGGTTTCTCCATTTGACTAAGCGTGGCACGAATAACATCGCTCCAATCGGGTTCCACGAAGTAAGACTGCGCGGACCACGTGTACGCAATCCGCTTGGCGTACTCACATCACACGTGCTTCATGCAAGGCTTGTTTCCTCGCTCCCAGGACAGCGCGGGGAATTAGGTACGAGCGAAAAGTAGTCCCAAAACCCTACTCCGCGTGTGTCCGGGAGGGACGTCTCAAGTCTCGGTTCCGCCAGGCCCAGAAAGACAAGGGGATTAAACCCCCCTTGATAAGGGGATTAAGGGCGGCGTAGAGAACTGCAACAATTGGTGTCAGGAGTGGGATTGGTCCCGGAGTGCGCTTCACGCACTTGAAATTGTGAGTGGACGAAATTTAGTTTTAAAATCCAAAATTAAATTCGTGCCATGGCTAGCCAACGCGATCGAATGCCGGTGTGGGTAGAAGAGGAGGTAGATGAGGAGAGAGAATCAATGACCCAGGCCCCATGGGTAGAATTGGGAGAAGAGGAGGACATTTATGAGGGGCCGGCAGTAGGGGAAGAAAATGGCGGCGCCTCGCTCGCGGCGGCGAGAGCCGAGCCCGCGGTACCAGCGGGTTGGGACCTGTATTTACTCATAGAGCAACTACGAGCATCTATAGAAATGCAGAGGGATGAAGCAAGGCGTGACGGGGACAAATCCACCCGGGAAAGGAAAGAATTGGGGGACAAATCCACCCGAGAAATGAGAGAAATGAAAGACGGTTTAACTGGGTTGGAAAACAAAATGGGTGGCCAATTGAAAGAATTGGGGGACAAATCCACCCGGGACATAAACAAAATGGGTGATCAATTGGAAGAGGTGAAAAAGGGGCTGGAAAGCAAAATGGACACCCAAAATAACGAATTGGAAGAAATGAGGGTGGCGACGAAGAAGGAAATAAAAGAGGCAGGGAAGGACATAAGGCGCAAGCTGAGCGAGGAGGTCGCAAAGGGACGCAACGGGGTAATGCGGTGTGAGGAACGCAGGGAGAGCAAGGTAGAGCAGAGCGCGGCTACATGGACCGAGGGGATAGAAATCGCGACTCGGGGTGTGGAAAGGCCGACGGCCGCCGAATTGGAAAATAAAATTTTATGCGCGCCGGTGGTCGTCGAGGAAATATAATAAATAAAAGAAATGATGATAGTTGAAATTGGGGCCGAAGAGACGGCAGAGATAGAATTGGGAAATGAATCGAGGGAAGAAATGGAATGTACTCAAAGTTTGCATTTGCACCGTGATGTCGGGCTTGCTAACCCCAGTAAAGGTTTGCAGGTGCTGGCGGAGAAGAGAATCCCCAAGGTGAGTAGGGGTGTGTATGGCGCGAAAGTGTTTGGCGGGAAAAGGTTTTTGGCGCGCTTGGGATATAGACTAAGCCCGGGCGCTCGTGGAAGTTCCTTTGTGCGGTGTACGCGAGCGAATGGCGTGCGTGTGCGATAGTAGTGTGCACCGGAGCGCGAGTGTATGACGGAATGTGTGTGGGAAGAGTGCGTCGAAGAAGAGTGTGTTACAGAGTGTGCGATGGCCGAGGAGAGTGAGAGAGGATGCACACCAGAGCATGTTGTCGAGAGTGTGCAGGAGTGCACACCAGAGCGTGCGATTGGGTGTGTACCAGGAGAGTGCACACCCGTGGACGTTACGGAGTACGTAGAGGGAGAGTGTGCGTCAGGGTGTGCGTGAGAGTGTGCGATGGCTGATTGTGTTACGGAGTGTGTAACGGGAAAGTGTGCGGTAACGGAGTGTGTGAGGGGTATGAGTGCGCCAGGATGTGCGCGAGGGTGTGTGATAATGGAGTGTGCGAACGGCGTGAGTGCGCCTAGGTGGTGTGCACCTGAGTGTGCAAGAGAAGAGTGTGCACAGGAGAGTGCAGTAACGGAATGTATGGAGTGTATGGGAGGCGCAGGGACGCCTAGGTGTGCGAGCGAGGAGTGGGTCGCGTGTGGTGAGAACGCGGCTCGAGCATCGACGCAGATCGGGGTAGCGTTTAGCGCGACGTATAGCCGACGTGAGCCCTCGGTAAGTGGTGCGCTTTGTTTGCAGCAGGGACCGGCGGGGATCGTTGCCGCGGCGGTCTCACAAGGACCGACGTGCACGGTTCGTGCCGGGCCCCGGCCTATATGGTCAGTGCCGCGCCCTGGCGGGAAAGGTGATCGGCACGGTTCAAGGGGGGGTAGGAGAGTTCGGAGCCGCGCCCCCTGGCGGCTGCGGTGCTCCGACCGTGGGCGGTTGGGGCCATCGTGTGTGGGACCGCAAGGCCTCGCGCAGAGATGGCGCCCTGAACCTCGGCCCAACCATGCCTCATCCCCTGGATCGAAAATGCCGGACGGACCCAACCTACAGCAGACAAACCACCCGCATGCATCGCTCGGCTTTTCAAAGCCGAGCTGTGACGACGATGTATTTCCGCATGGAGAGGCTCCAGTGTAGTGGACAGATAGCAATAGTGTTGGGGAATGGTACCCTGAGTGGGGGAATGGTAGTTGTACCATTCCTCACGCTGGGCTCATGAGCATTAGATTAGGGGGATGGTAGTGACATGCACATGGATGGACCAGCGATGGTTACCTCCATGGGGCACCGAAGCTAGCCGAGGGCGGGCTAGGATAATTGTTAGGGATTTAGCTGACGGTAGAGGACATGAGAGTTAAGTAGGGACATTGTACTGTAGAGGGGACGTAGAGAGATTAGATGGATGCTAATGACGAGGATGTGCTTAGTTTAAAGGGAAGACGGGGAAGCACGAGTTTTAGGGGAAGTAGCTAGTTAGATGATGCTGTGTGTTTGGTGAGAGATTGTGTATTGAGCAAATGAGGAATTGGTTGAGAATAACCAGGGATTGTGTATTGAGCAAATGAGGAATTGGTTGAGAATAACCAGGAATTGTGTATTGAGACAGATGGAGTTGTGTTGGAGTGTATGGGAAAAGGTGTAAGAGCACAAAAGGTGTGTGAATTTGGTGGCGAGAAAAGTGGTGTGCGAGATAAATGGTGTGGAATGAGTAGTGTGGAATGCATGGTGCGAAGGAGTGAATGGGGAGAGATGGACCCATTCACGAATACCCGGGGTGGGTAGTTTAAAGTCAGGTAGAGGGCTCAGGTAAATTGTTTGGATATTGACACCTGTGGTGCGGGAAGTGGCATGAAGTGCTTTGGTTGGGTGCATGAGTTAGTGAATGGCTGGGCGTGTGGCTTTGTTGGTGCGTATGGTTATTGGAGCACTCCGCCACTGGTAGTTTGTCGGCCAGGTGAGGCCGCAGGTAGGCTCTGGGAGCTAGTTAGGGTTGTGACTCGTTGTTCAGTGGGGCCCGAGGATCCAAGGGAAGGACCCGGGTAGCCCAATGCCAGAGAGGGCATCAGAGGGGTAAAGAGCCAAGGAGGGCCTTCCCCAGTTAGGTAGTCACAGGAGCAGGTAAGCTCGGGTGGCGACGTCAGTGGCGGAGGTGCGCAGGTAGGTAGACCTGCTAGTGGAGCCACACGACCCAGCCCCGAAATTGTGCAAGGGCACAGCATGAAAAATTGGGGAGTGAGACCAAAATTTGGATGGCACCGCAGAGTGGTCAATGGGGAATTCGGTTTTTAGAACCACATAGTTTAAAGAAGGCCAATTGGCAGGGTATGACCCCAGGTAGTGTAAGTGACTTAATGTCATTGGAGTAGTTAGGAAGAGAATTCCCTTCGCGCCATCCACATCCATTCACCGAGGATGACGAACCTCCACACCAGCACCAAGTGATTGATTTGAGTAAGTGAGACGCATCTCGACGTGATGAGACAATGTGTTTGTTCCATTCCTTCCTTCCAGGGAGGGATTGGGAGACTAATTTGGAGTAGAGGGGGATATGCGAGACAAGACGTAGAGACAAATTTGAATTTGTAAATACAGGGAAGGGCAAGAGTAGTGTAAGCTGACGTTGGGGGGCACGAACGGTTGGGGACGAGCTTGCTCTGCTCGCTCTTCCACGCCCCTCATGCTGCGTTACCTGTATTGCTGTGTACCTCTGTGCCCTTTCCGCTTTGCCGGGTGTGCTTTGTCTCTCCCCCACCCCAGGACCATTTTGGAGGTGGAACTGTGCAGCTGCACATGGATACACCTGTGCAGCACCCCTGCTGCACTCCACGACATCTGTGCAGCTGAACTGTGCGGCACTTTGCTGCCGTGTCCTTGTCATTTGTTGTAACTTTGCTGCACATGTTCAGCACTTGCTGCCACAGACACTTTGCTGCACTTACCACATTACACTTATGGACCACATGTTTTGTGGCCTTACACTTTGCTGTGCAGCACTTGGCTGCAGCCTCACCTTGCATCTTCGGACCACTTGTTTTGAGTGGCATCAATGTCACGCAGTTGGACCACATAGGGTTGGCCCTGCTGGCAAAATAAAAATGAACACACTTTTTGTACATTTTTATTATTGGTGTGCTAGGAAAGAAGAACTGTAAGTTTTATGCACACAGAAGATGCAGGAAGCAAGAAGAAGATGCCAGACAACAGCAGAAATGTGAAATGTGAACTTTTTGAATGTGTTTTTGTGCATTGCTGTGCTTTTCTCTTCCCCTCCAATCTTCTTTCCAAAAAGGACAGGTCCTGGGCCATAGAATTGTAAATAAGGTTAGGTATTGTGCTTATATATAAAATGCTGCCCACCGGCTTTATGTTTAGTTTGAAAATAATTCCGCAATTCGGTTAATTGTGGGCATGAGTCTGTAGTTAGCTACTCAACGCAATAGGTGGGACATATTTAGTGTTGTAAAACTGTCGCATACACGGGTTAGAGTAAATGTTAGGGGGAACCACATCTAAGTGTCACACGGAATTAAAAGTTAGTACCAACGCTTTCTCAAAACCGGTCGTTCCAGTTTTTGTAGGTTTGACTCGGGGACGAGTCTGACGAGGGAGGGGGGCAGTGATGCGGTTTTGTCTGTCAAGTGAGTTTAACAAAGGTTGAAGTCTGTCCCCCATAGTTAGTCACACAAGCAACATGTAGCCTCACAATGGTATAGTTATGTCTTAGTATTTGTAAGCTTAGTCCTTTTCCAGTGTTAATTCTGCGTTGAGTAGGAGCCAGGAAAATAGGCCCTACTTGCCACCGATTTTCCAGCCACCCTAGCCTGGATCCAGTTTGCTAAGCATTGGTTGATTATTGGGCAAGTTAACACGAGGCAGGCCGAGAAAGGTCGGGGCGGAGTCGAGGGTGGAGCGGCAGAGGCGATGACGGTAAGCACGAGCCGCCAAGCAGAGCTCGGAGG
>NW_027619108.1:0-52817 GCF_964187855.1 Myxine glutinosa
GGATAACATGTCAAAAGGTTAGAAGGTTTGTAAAGAACAGGGTGAGAGAAATATAGGTGTTTAGGGGCAATGAGGGAGGGAAAGAATTAATATGGAAGTGAATGGGTCAAAGATTAATCTGCCAGATGATATGTAGAAGAAGGATGATAGGTCTATAAGAGAAAACAAATATTTGTAGTGTTTGAGTGGTCTAATGAACAACATTAAGGATAGGTACTACAGACAAAAGGTTCATAAAGATGAGGGTGGGAGAAATAGAGGTGTTTATGATTTTTGAAAAAGACAAGGGGGTAAATGACATTAGATAGGGATTTCCCATGTTAAACGGAGGTGTCCCAGAAGCAACATTATTACACTACTAACACAAGTGCGAAAAGTGATTTTTCCACACTAATACAAGTGCAAAAGTGGTTTCCTGCACCAACACAAGTGCGAAAAGTGGTTTTTCAACACTAACACAAGTGCAAAAAGTGTTTTTTCAACACTATCACAAGTGCAAAAGATGTTTTTTCCGCACTAATACAAGTGCAAAAGTGGTTTCCTGCACCAATACAAGTGCGAAAAGTGGTTTTTCAACACTAACACAAGTGCGAAAAGTGGATTTTCAACACTAACACAAGTGCGAAAAGTGGTTTTTTCAACACTAACACAAGTGCGAAAAGTGGTTTTTCCACACTAATACAAGTGCAAAAGTGGTTTCCTGCACCAACACAAGTGCGAAAAGTGGTTTTTCAACACTAACACAAGTGCGAAAAGTGGTTTTTCCACACTAATACAAGTGCAAAAAGTGTTTTTTCCTCACTAATACAGGTGCAAAAGTGGTTTTTCAACACTAACACAAGTGCGAAAAGTGGTTTTTCAACACTAACACAAGTGCAAAAAGTGTTTTTTCCACACTAATACAAGTGCAAAAGTGGTTTCCTGCACCAACACAAGTGTGAAATGTGGTTTTTCAACACTAACACAAGTGCAAAAAGTGGTTTTTCAACACTAACACAAGTGCGAAAAGTGGTTTTTCAACACTATCACAGGTGCAAAAAGTGGTTTTTCCACACTAATACAAGTGCAAAAGTGGTTTCCTGCACCAACACAAGTGCGAAAAGTGTTTTTTCAACACTAACACAAGTGCGAAAAGTGGTTTTTCCACACTAGTACAAGTGCAAAAGTGGTTTCTTGCACCAACACAAGTGCGAAAAGTGGTTTTTCAACACTAACACAAGTGCGAAAAGTGGTTTTTCAACACTAACACAAGTGCAAATAGTGTTTTTTCCACACTAATACAAGTGCAAAAGTAGTTTCCTGCACCAACACAAGTGTGAAATGTGGTTTTTCAACACTTACACAAGTGCGAAAAGTGGTTTTTCAACACTAACACAAGTGCGAAAAGTGGTTTTTCAACACTATCACAGGTGCAAAAAGTGGTTTTTCCACACTAATACAAGTGCAAAAGTGGTTTCCTGCACCAACACAAGTGCGAAAAGTGGTTTTTCAACACTAACACAAGTGCGAAAAGTGGTTTTTCCACACTAGTACAAGTGCAAAAGTGGTTTCTTGCACCAACACAAGTGCGAAAAGTGGTTTTTCAACACTAACACAAGTGCGAAAAGTGGTTTTTCAACACTAACACAAGTGCGAAAAGTGGTTTTTCAACACTATCACAAGTGCAAAAAGTGTTTTTTCCACACTAATACAAGTGCAAAAGTGGTTTCCTGCACCAACACAAGTGCGAAAAGTGGTTTTTCAACACTAACACAAGTGCGAAAAGTGGTTTTTCAACACTATCACAAGTGCAAAAAGTGTTTTTTCCACACTAATACAAGTGCAAAAGTGGTTTCCTGCACCAACACAAGTGCGAAAAGTGGTTTTTCCACACTAATACAAGTGCAAAAGTGGTTTCCTGCACCAACACAAGTGCGAAAAGTGGTTTTTCAACACTAACACAAGTGCGAAAAGTGGGTTTTCAACACTAACACAAGTGCGAAAAGTGGTTTTTCAACACTAACACAAGTGCGAAAAGTGGTTTTTCCACACTAATACAAGTGCGAAAAGTGGTTTCCTTCACTAATACAAGTGCAAAAGTGGTTTCCTGCACCAACACAAGTGCGAAAAGTGGTTTTTCAACACTAACACAAGTGCAAAAAGTGTTTTTTCAACACAATCACAAGTGCAAAAAGTGTTTTTTCCACACTAATACAAGTGCAAACGTGGTTTCCTGCACCAACACAAGTGCGAAAAGTGGTTTTTCAACACTAACACAAGTGCGAAAAGTGGTTTTTCAACACTAACACAAGTGCGAAAAGTGGTTTTTCCACACTAATACAAGTGCAAAAGTGGTTTCCTGCACCAACACAAGTGCGAAAAGTGGTTTTTCCACACTAATACAAGTGCAAAAAGTGTTTTATCCACACTAATACAAGTGCAAAAGTGGTTTCCTGCACCAACACAAGTGCGAAAAGTGGTTTTTCAACACTAACACAAGTGCAAAAAGTGTTTTTTCCACACTAATACAAGTGCAAAAGTGGTTTCCTGCACCAACACAAGTGCGAAAAGTGATTTTTCAACACTAACACAAGTGCGAAAAGTGGTTTTTCAACACTATCACAGGTGCAAAAAGTGTTTTTTCCACACTAATACAAGTGCAAATGTGGTTTCCTGCACCAACACAACTGCGAAAAGTGGTTTTTCAACACTAACACAAGTGCGAAAAGTGGTTTTTCAACACTATCACAAGTGCAAAAAGTGTTTTTTCCACACTAATACAAGTGCAAAAGTGGTTTACTGCACCAACACAAGTGCGAAAAGTGGATTTTCAACACTAACACAAGTGCGAAAAGTGGGTTTTCAACACTAACACAAGTGCGAAAAGTGGGTTTTCAACACTAACACAAGTGCGAAAAGTGGTTTCCTTCACTAACGCAAGTGCGAAAAGTGGTTTTTCAACACTAACACAAGTGCGAAAAGTGGTTTTTCAACACTAACACAAGTGCGAAAAGTGGTTTTTCAACACTAACACAAGTGCGAAAAGTGGTTTTTCAACACTAACACAAGTGTGAAAAGTGGTTTTTCCACACTAATACAAGTGCAAAAGTGGTTTCCTGCACCAACACAAGTGCGAAAAGTGGTTTTTCAACACTAACACAAGTGCGAAAAGTGGTTTTTCAACACTATCACAAGTGCAAAAAGTGTTTTTTCCACACTAATACAAGTGCAAAAGTGGTTTCCTGCACCAACACAAGTGCGAAAAGTGGATTTTCAACACTAACACAAGTGCGAAAAGTGGGTTTTCAACACTAACACAAGTGCGAAAAGTGGTTTTTCAACACTAACACAAGTGCGAAAAGTGGTTTTTCAACACAACCACAACTGCGAAAAGTTGTTTTTCAACACTATCACAAGTGCAAAAAGTGTTTTTTCCACACCAATACAAGTGCAAAAGTGGTTTCCTGCACCAACACAAGTGCGAAAAGTGGATTTTCAACACTAACACAAGTGCGAAAAGTGGGTTTTCAACACTAACACAAGTGCGAAAAGTGGGTTTTCAACACTAACACAAGTGCGAAAAGTGGTTTCCTTCACTAACACAAGTGCGAAAAGTGGTTTTTCAACACTAACACAAGTGCGAAAAGTGGTTTTTCAACACTAACACAAGTGCGAAAAGTGGGTTTTCAACACTAACACAAGTGCGAAAAGTGATTTTTCCACACTAATACAAGTGCAAAAGTGGTTTCCTGCACCAACACAAGTGCGAAAAGTGGTTTTTCAACACTAACACAAGTGCAAAAAGTGTTTTTTCAACACTATCACAAGTGCAAAAGATGTTTTTTCCGCACTAATACAAGTGCAAAAGTGGTTTCCTGCACCAATACAAGTGCGAAAAGTGGTTTTTCAACACTAACACAAGTGCGAAAAGTGGATTTTCAACACTAACACAAGTGCGAAAAGTGGTTTTTTCAACACTAACACAAGTGCGAAAAGTGGTTTTTCCACACTAATACAAGTGCAAAAGTGGTTTCCTGCACCAACACAAGTGCGAAAAGTGGTTTTTCAACACTAACACAAGTGCGAAAAGTGGTTTTTCCACACTAATACAAGTGCAAAAAGTGTTTTTTCCTCACTAATACAGGTGCAAAAGTGGTTTTTCAACACTAACACAAGTGCGAAAAGTGGTTTTTCAACACTAACACAAGTGCAAAAAGTGTTTTTTCCACACTAATACAAGTGCAAAAGTGGTTTCCTGCACCAACACAAGTGTGAAATGTGGTTTTTCAACACTAACACAAGTGCAAAAAGTGGTTTTTCAACACTAACACAAGTGCGAAAAGTGGTTTTTCAACACTAACACAAGTGCGAAAAGTGGTTTTTCCACACTAATACAAGTGCAAAAAGTGTTTTTTCCTCACTAATACAGGTGCAAAAGTGGTTTTTCAACACTAACACAAGTGCGAAAAGTGGTTTTTCAACACTAACACAAGTGCAAAAAGTGTTTTTTCCACACTAATACAAGTGCAAAAGTGGTTTCCTGCACCAACACAAGTGTGAAATGTGGTTTTTCAACACTAACACAAGTGCAAAAAGTGGTTTTTCAACACTAACACAAGTGCGAAAAGTGGTTTTTCAACACTAACACAAGTGCGAAAAGTGGTTTTTCAACACTAACACAAGTGCGAAAAGTGGTTTTTCAACACTAACACAAGTGCGAAAAGTGGTTTTTCAACACTAACACAAGTGTGAAAAGTGGTTTTTCCACACTAATACAAGTGCAAAAGTGGTTTCCTGCACCAACACAAGTGCGAAAAGTGGTTTTTCAACACTAACACAAGTGCGAAAAGTGGTTTTTCAACACTATCACAAGTGCAAAAAGTGTTTTTTCCACACTAATACAAGTGCAAAAGTGGTTTCCTGCACCAACACAAGTGCGAAAAGTGGATTTTCAACACTAACACAAGTGCGAAAAGTGGGTTTTCAACACTAACACAAGTGCGAAAAGTGGTTTTTCAACACTAACACAAGTGCGAAAAGTGGTTTTTCAACACAACCACAACTGCGAAAAGTTGTTTTTCAACACTATCACAAGTGCAAAAAGTGTTTTTTCCACACCAATACAAGTGCAAAAGTGGTTTCCTGCACCAACACAAGTGCGAAAAGTGGATTTTCAACACTAACACAAGTGCGAAAAGTGGGTTTTCAACACTAACACAAGTGCGAAAAGTGGGTTTTCAACACTAACACAAGTGCGAAAAGTGGTTTCCTTCACTAACACAAGTGCGAAAAGTGGTTTTTCAACACTAACACAAGTGCGAAAAGTGGTTTTTCAACACTAACACAAGTGCGAAAAGTGGGTTTTCAACACTAACACAAGTGCGAAAAGTGATTTTTCCACACTAATACAAGTGCAAAAGTGGTTTCCTGCACCAACACAAGTGCGAAAAGTGGTTTTTCAACACTAACACAAGTGCAAAAAGTGTTTTTTCAACACTATCACAAGTGCAAAAGATGTTTTTTCCGCACTAATACAAGTGCAAAAGTGGTTTCCTGCACCAATACAAGTGCGAAAAGTGGTTTTTCAACACTAACACAAGTGCGAAAAGTGGATTTTCAACACTAACACAAGTGCGAAAAGTGGTTTTTTCAACACTAACACAAGTGCGAAAAGTGGTTTTTCCACACTAATACAAGTGCAAAAGTGGTTTCCTGCACCAACACAAGTGCGAAAAGTGTTTTTTCAACACTAACACAAGTGCGAAAAGTGGGTTTTCCACACTAGTACAAGTGCAAAAGTGGTTTCTTGCACCAACACAAGTGCGAAAAGTGGTTTTTCAACACTAACACAAGTGCGAAAAGTGGTTTTTCAACACTAACACAAGTGCAAATAGTGTTTTTTCCACACTAATACAAGTGCAAAAGTAGTTTCCTGCACCAACACAAGTGTGAAATGTGGTTTTTCAACACTTACACAAGTGCGAAAAGTGGTTTTTCAACACTAACACAAGTGCGAAAAGTGGTTTTTCAACACTATCACAGGTGCAAAAAGTGTTTTTTCCACACTAATACAAGTGCAAAAGTGGTTTCCTGCACCAACACAGGTGCGAAAAGTGGTTTTTCAACACTAACACAAGTGCGAAAAGTGGTTTTTCCACACTAGTACAAGTGCAAAAGTGGTTTCTTGCACCAACACAACTGCGAAAAGTGGTTTTTCAACACTAACACAAGTGCGAAAAGTGGTTTTTCAACACTAACACAAGTGCGAAAAGTGGTTTTTCAACACTATCACAAGTGCAAAAAGTGTTTTTTCCACACTAATACAAGTGCAAAAGTGGTTTCCTGCACCAACACAAGTGCGAAAAGTGGTTTTTCAACACTAACACAAGTGCGAAAAGTGGTTTTTCAACACTATCACAAGTGCGAAAAGTGGGTTTGCAACACTAACACAAGTGCGAAAAGTGGTTTTTCAACACTAACACAAGTGCGAAAAGTGGTTTTTCCACACTAATACAAGTGCAAAAGTGGTTTCCTGCACCAACACAAGTGCGAAAAGTGGTTTTTCAACACTAACACAAGTGCGAAAAGTGGTTTTTCCACACTAATACAAGTGCAAAAAGTGTTTTTTCCTCACTAATACAGGTGCAAAAGTGGTTTTTCAACACTAACACAAGTGCGAAAAGTGGTTTTTCAACACTAACACAAGTGCAAAAAGTGTTTTTTCCACACTAATACAAGTGCAAAAGTGGTTTCCTGCACCAACACAAGTGTGAAATGTGGTTTTTCAACACTAACACAAGTGCGAAAAGTGGTTTTTCCACACTAATACAAGTGCAAAAAGTGTTTTTTCCTCACTAATACAGGTGCAAAAGTGGTTTTTCAACACTAACACAAGTGCGAAAAGTGGTTTTTCAACACTAACACAAGTGCAAAAAGTGTTTTTTCCACACTAATACAAGTGCAAAAGTGGTTTCCTGCACCAACACAAGTGTGAAATGTGGTTTTTCAACACTAACACAAGTGCAAAAAGTGGTTTTTCAACACTAACACAAGTGCGAAAAGTGGTTTTTCAACACTAACACAAGTGCGAAAAGTGGTTTTTCCACACTAATACAAGTGCAAAAAGTGTTTTTTCCTCACTAATACAGGTGCAAAAGTGGTTTTTCAACACTAACACAAGTGCGAAAAGTGGTTTTTCAACACTAACACAAGTGCAAAAAGTGTTTTTTCCACACTAATACAAGTGCAAAAGTGGTTTCCTGCACCAACACAAGTGTGAAATGTGGTTTTTCAACACTAACACAAGTGCAAAAAGTGGTTTTTCAACACTAACACAAGTGCGAAAAGTGGTTTTTCAACACTAACACAAGTGCGAAAAGTGGTTTTTCAACACTAACACAAGTGCGAAAAGTGGTTTTTCAACACTAACACAAGTGCGAAAAGTGGTTTTTCAACACTAACACAAGTGTGAAAAGTGGTTTTTCCACACTAATACAAGTGCAAAAGTGGTTTCCTGCACCAACACAAGTGCGAAAAGTGGTTTTTCAACACTAACACAAGTGCGAAAAGTGGTTTTTCAACACTATCACAAGTGCAAAAAGTGTTTTTTCCACACTAATACAAGTGCAAAAGTGGTTTCCTGCACCAACACAAGTGCGAAAAGTGGATTTTCAACACTAACACAAGTGCGAAAAGTGGGTTTTCAACACTAACACAAGTGCGAAAAGTGGTTTTTCAACACTAACACAAGTGCGAAAAGTGGTTTTTCAACACAACCACAACTGCGAAAAGTTGTTTTTCAACACTATCACAAGTGCAAAAAGTGTTTTTTCCACACCAATACAAGTGCAAAAGTGGTTTCCTGCACCAACACAAGTGCGAAAAGTGGATTTTCAACACTAACACAAGTGCGAAAAGTGGGTTTTCAACACTAACACAAGTGCGAAAAGTGGGTTTTCAACACTAACACAAGTGCGAAAAGTGGTTTCCTTCACTAACACAAGTGCGAAAAGTGGTTTTTCAACACTAACACAAGTGCGAAAAGTGGTTTTTCAACACTAACACAAGTGCGAAAAGTGGGTTTTCAACACTAACACAAGTGCGAAAAGTGATTTTTCCACACTAATACAAGTGCAAAAGTGGTTTCCTGCACCAACACAAGTGCGAAAAGTGGTTTTTCAACACTAACACAAGTGCAAAAAGTGTTTTTTCAACACTATCACAAGTGCAAAAGATGTTTTTTCCGCACTAATACAAGTGCAAAAGTGGTTTCCTGCACCAATACAAGTGCGAAAAGTGGTTTTTCAACACTAACACAAGTGCGAAAAGTGGATTTTCAACACTAACACAAGTGCGAAAAGTGGTTTTTTCAACACTAACACAAGTGCGAAAAGTGGTTTTTCCACACTAATACAAGTGCAAAAGTGGTTTCCTGCACCAACACAAGTGCGAAAAGTGTTTTTTCAACACTAACACAAGTGCGAAAAGTGGGTTTTCCACACTAGTACAAGTGCAAAAGTGGTTTCTTGCACCAACACAAGTGCGAAAAGTGGTTTTTCAACACTAACACAAGTGCGAAAAGTGGTTTTTCAACACTAACACAAGTGCAAATAGTGTTTTTTCCACACTAATACAAGTGCAAAAGTAGTTTCCTGCACCAACACAAGTGTGAAATGTGGTTTTTCAACACTTACACAAGTGCGAAAAGTGGTTTTTCAACACTAACACAAGTGCGAAAAGTGGTTTTTCAACACTATCACAGGTGCAAAAAGTGTTTTTTCCACACTAATACAAGTGCAAAAGTGGTTTCCTGCACCAACACAAGTGCGAAAAGTGGTTTTTCAACACTAACACAAGTGCGAAAAGTGGTTTTTCCACACTAGTACAAGTGCAAAAGTGGTTTCTTGCACCAACACAACTGCGAAAAGTGGTTTTTCAACACTAACACAAGTGCGAAAAGTGGTTTTTCAACACTAACACAAGTGCGAAAAGTGGTTTTTCAACACTATCACAAGTGCAAAAAGTGTTTTTTCCACACTAATACAAGTGCAAAAGTGGTTTCCTGCACCAACACAAGTGCGAAAAGTGGTTTTTCAACACTAACACAAGTGCGAAAAGTGGTTTTTCAACACTATCACAAGTGCGAAAAGTGGGTTTGCAACACTAACACAAGTGCGAAAAGTGGTTTTTCAACACTAACACAAGTGCGAAAAGTGGTTTTTCAACACAACCACAACTGCGAAAAGTTGTTTTTCAACACAATCACAAGTGCAAAAAGTGTTTTTCCACACTAATACAAGTGCAAACGTGCTTTCCTGCACCAACACAAGTGCGAAAAGTGGTTTTTCAACACTAACAGAAGTGCGAAAAGTGGTTTTTCAACACTATCACAGGTGCAAAAAGTGGTTTTTCCACACTAATACAAGTGCAAAAGTGGTTTCCTGCACCAACACAAGTGCGAAAAGTGGTTTTTCAACACTAACACAAGTGTGAAAAGTGGTTTTTCAACACTAACACAAGTGCGAAAAGTGGTTTCTCCACACTAATACAAGTGCAAAAGTGGTTTCCTGCACCAACACAAGTGCGAAAAGTGGTTTTTCAACACTAACACAAGTGCGAAAAGTGGTTTTTCCACACTAATACAAGTGCAAAAGTGGTTTCTTGCACCAACACAAGTAGGAAAAGTGGTTTTTCAACACTAATACAAGTGCGAAAAGTGGTTTTTCAACACTAACACAAGTGCGAAAAGTGGTTTTTCAACACTATCACAAGTGCAAAAAGTGTTTTTTCCACACTAATACAAGTGCAAAAGTGGTTTACTGCACCAACACAAGTGCGAAAAGTGGATTTTCAACACTAACACAAGTGCGAAAAGTGGGTTTTCAACACTAACACAAGTGCGAAAAGTGGGTTTTCAACACTAACACAAGTGCGAAAAGTGGTTTCCTTCACTAACGCAAGTGCGAAAAGTGGTTTTTCAACACTAACACAAGTGCGAAAAGTGGTTTTTCAACACTAACACAAGTGCGAAAAGTGGTTTTTCAACACTAACACAAGTGCGAAAAGTGGTTTTTCAACACTAACACAAGTGTGAAAAGTGGTTTTTCCACACTAATACAAGTGCAAAAGTGGTTTCCTGCACCAACACAAGTGCGAAAAGTGGTTTTTCAACACTAACACAAGTGCGAAAAGTGGTTTTTCAACACTATCACAAGTGCAAAAAGTGTTTTTTCCACACTAATACAAGTGCAAAAGTGGTTTCCTGCACTAACACAAGTGCGAAAAGTGGATTTTCAACACTAACACAAGTGCGAAAAGTGGTTTTTCAACACTAACACAAGTGCGAAAAGTGGTTTTTCAACACAACCACAACTGCGAAAAGTTGTTTTTCAACACTATCACAAGTGCAAAAAGTGTTTTTTCCACACCAATACAAGTGCAAAAGTGGTTTCCTGCACCAACACAAGTGCGAAAAGTGGATTTTCAACACTAACACAAGTGCGAAAAGTGGGTTTTCAACACTAACACAAGTGCGAAAAGTGGGTTTTCAACACTAACACAAGTGCGAAAAGTGGTTTCCTTCACTAACACAAGTGCGAAAAGTGGTTTTTCAACACTAACACAAGTGCGAAAAGTGGTTTTTCAACACTAACACAAGTGCGAAAAGTGGGTTTTCAACACTAACACAAGTGCGAAAAGTGATTTTTCCACACTAATACAAGTGCAAAAGTGGTTTCCTGCACCAACACAAGTGCGAAAAGTGGATTTTCAACACTAACACAAGTGCAAAAAGTGTTTTTTCAACACTATCACAAGTGCAAAAGATGTTTTTTCCGCACTAATACAAGTGCAAAAGTGGTTTCCTGCACCAATACAAGTGCGAAAAGTGGTTTTTCAACACTAACACAAGTGCGAAAAGTGGATTTTCAACACTAACACAAGTGCGAAAAGTGGTTTTTTCAACACTAACACAAGTGCGAAAAGTGGTTTTTCCACACTAATACAAGTGCAAAAGTGGTTTCCTGCACCAACACAAGTGCGAAAAGTGGTTTTTCAACACTAACACAAGTGCGAAAAGTGGTTTTTCCACACTAATACAAGTGCAAAAAGTGTTTTTTCCTCACTAATACAGGTGCAAAAGTGGTTTTTCAACACTAACACAAGTGCGAAAAGTGGTTTTTCAACACTAACACAAGTGCAAAAAGTGTTTTTTCCACACTAATACAAGTGCAAAAGTGGTTTCCTGCACCAACACAAGTGTGAAATGTGGTTTTTCAACACTAACACAAGTGCAAAAAGTGGTTTTTCAACACTAACACAAGTGCGAAAAGTGGTTTTTCCACACTAATACAAGTGCAAAAGTGGTTTCCTGCACCAACACAAGTGCGAAAAGTGTTTTTTCAACACTAACACAAGTGCGAAAAGTGGTTTTTCCACACTAGTACAAGTGCAAAAGTGGTTTCTTGCACCAACACAAGTGCGAAAAGTGGTTTTTCAACACTAACACAAGTGCGAAAAGTGGTTTTTCAACACTAACACAAGTGCAAATAGTGTTTTTTCCACACTAATACAAGTGCAAAAGTAGTTTCCTGCACCAACACAAGTGTGAAATGTGGTTTTTCAACACTTACACAAGTGCGAAAAGTGGTTTTTCAACACTAACACAAGTGCGAAAAGTGGTTTTTCAACACTATCACAGGTGCAAAAAGTGTTTTTTCCACACTAATACAAGTGCAAAAGTGGTTTCCTGCACCAACACAAGTGCGAAAAGTGGTTTTTCAACACTAACACAAGTGCGAAAAGTGGTTTTTCCACACTAGTACAAGTGCAAAAGTGGTTTCTTGCACCAACACAAGTGCGAAAAGTGGTTTTTCAACACTAACACAAGTGCGAAAAGTGGTTTTTCAACACTAACACAAGTGCGAAAAGTGGTTTTTCAACACTATCACAAGTGCAAAAAGTGTTTTTTCCACACTAATACAAGTGCAAAAGTGGTTTCCTGCACCAACACAAGTGCGAAAAGTGGTTTTTCAACACTAACACAAGTGCGAAAAGTGGTTTTTCAACACTATCACAAGTGCGAAAAGTGGGTTTGCAACACTAACACAAGTGCGAAAAGTGGTTTTTCAACACTAACACAAGTGCGAAAAGTGGTTTTTCAACACAACCACAACTGCGAAAAGTTGTTTTTCAACACAATCACAAGTGCAAAAAGTGTTTTTTCCACACTAATACAAGTGCAAACGTGGTTTCCTGCACCAACACAAGTGCGAAAAGTGGTTTTTCAACACTAACAGAAGTGCGAAAAGTGGTTTTTCAACACTATCACAGGTGCAAAAAGTGGTTTTTCCACACTAATACAAGTGCAAAAGTGGTTTCCTGCACCAACACAAGTGCGAAAAGTGGTTTTTCAACACTAACACAAGTGCGAAAAGTGGTTTTTCAACACTAACACAAGTGCGAAAAGTGGTTTCTCCACACTAATACAAGTGCAAAAGTGGTTTCCTGCACCAACACAAGTGCGAAAAGTGGTTTTTCAACACTAACACAAGTGCGAAAAGTGGTTTTTCCACACTAATACAAGTGCAAAAGTGGTTTCTTGCACCAACACAAGTAGGAAAAGTGGTTTTTCAACACTAATACAAGTGCGAAAAGTGGTTTTTCAACACTAACACAAGTGCGAAAAGTGGTTTTTCAACACTATCACAAGTGCAAAAAGTGTTTTTTCCACACTAATACAAGTGCAAAAGTGGTTTACTGCACCAACACAAGTGCGAAAAGTGGATTTTCAACACTAACACAAGTGCGAAAAGTGGGTTTTCAACACTAACACAAGTGCGAAAAGTGGGTTTTCAACACTAACACAAGTGCGAAAAGTGGTTTCCTTCACTAACGCAAGTGCGAAAAGTGGTTTTTCAACACTAACACAAGTGCGAAAAGTGGTTTTTCAACACTAACACAAGTGCGAAAAGTGGTTTTTCAACACTAACACAAGTGCGAAAAGTGGTTTTTCAACACTAACACAAGTGTGAAAAGTGGTTTTTCCACACTAATACAAGTGCAAAAGTGGTTTCCTGCACCAACACAAGTGCGAAAAGTGGTTTTTCAACACTAACACAAGTGCGAAAAGTGGTTTTTCAACACTATCACAAGTGCAAAAAGTGTTTTTTCCACACTAATACAAGTGCAAAAGTGGTTTCCTGCACCAACACAAGTGCGAAAAGTGGATTTTCAACACTAACACAAGTGCGAAAAGTGGGTTTTCAACACTAACACAAGTGCGAAAAGTGGTTTTTCAACACTAACACAAGTGCGAAAAGTGGTTTTTCAACACAACCACAACTGCGAAAAGTTGTTTTTCAACACTATCACAAGTGCAAAAAGTGTTTTTTCCACACCAATACAAGTGCAAAAGTGGTTTCCTGCACCAACACAAGTGCGAAAAGTGGATTTTCAACACTAACACAAGTGCGAAAAGTGGGTTTTCAACACTAACACAAGTGCGAAAAGTGGGTTTTCAACACTAACACAAGTGCGAAAAGTGGTTTCCTTCACTAACACAAGTGCGAAAAGTGGTTTTTCAACACTAACACAAGTGCGAAAAGTGGTTTTTCAACACTAACACAAGTGCGAAAAGTGGGTTTTCAACACTAACACAAGTGCGAAAAGTGATTTTTCCACACTAATACAAGTGCAAAAGTGGTTTCCTGCACCAACACAAGTGCGAAAAGTGGTTTTTCAACACTAACACAAGTGCAAAAAGTGTTTTTTCAACACTATCACAAGTGCAAAAGATGTTTTTTCCGCACTAATACAAGTGCAAAAGTGGTTTCCTGCACCAATACAAGTGCGAAAAGTGGTTTTTCAACACTAACACAAGTGCGAAAAGTGGATTTTCAACACTAACACAAGTGCGAAAAGTGGTTTTTTCAACACTAACACAAGTGCGAAAAGTGGTTTTTCCACACTAATACAAGTGCAAAAGTGGTTTCCTGCACCAACACAAGTGCGAAAAGTGGTTTTTCAACACTAACACAAGTGCGAAAAGTGGTTTTTCCACACTAATACAAGTGCAAAAAGTGTTTTTTCCTCACTAATACAGGTGCAAAAGTGGTTTTTCAACACTAACACAAGTGCGAAAAGTGGTTTTTCAACACTAACACAAGTGCAAAAAGTGTTTTTTCCACACTAATACAAGTGCAAAAGTGGTTTCCTGCACCAACACAAGTGTGAAATGTGGTTTTTCAACACTAACACAAGTGCAAAAAGTGGTTTTTCAACACTAACACAAGTGCGAAAAGTGGTTTTTCAACACTAACACAAGTGCGAAAAGTGGTTTTTCCACACTAATACAAGTGCAAAAAGTGTTTTTTCCTCACTAATACAGGTGCAAAAGTGGTTTTTCAACACTAACACAAGTGCGAAAAGTGGTTTTTCAACACTAACACAAGTGCAAAAAGTGTTTTTTCCACACTAATACAAGTGCAAAAGTGGTTTCCTGCACCAACACAAGTGTGAAATGTGGTTTTTCAACACTAACACAAGTGCAAAAAGTGGTTTTTCAACACTAACACAAGTGCGAAAAGTGGTTTTTCAACACTAACACAAGTGCGAAAAGTGGTTTTTCAACACTAACACAAGTGCGAAAAGTGGTTTTTCAACACTAACACAAGTGCGAAAAGTGGTTTTTCAACACTAACACAAGTGTGAAAAGTGGTTTTTCCACACTAATACAAGTGCAAAAGTGGTTTCCTGCACCAACACAAGTGCGAAAAGTGGTTTTTCAACACTAACACAAGTGCGAAAAGTGGTTTTTCAACACTATCACAAGTGCAAAAAGTGTTTTTTCCACACTAATACAAGTGCAAAAGTGGTTTCCTGCACCAACACAAGTGCGAAAAGTGGATTTTCAACACTAACACAAGTGCGAAAAGTGGGTTTTCAACACTAACACAAGTGCGAAAAGTGGTTTTTCAACACTAACACAAGTGCGAAAAGTGGTTTTTCAACACAACCACAACTGCGAAAAGTTGTTTTTCAACACTATCACAAGTGCAAAAAGTGTTTTTTCCACACCAATACAAGTGCAAAAGTGGTTTCCTGCACCAACACAAGTGCGAAAAGTGGATTTTCAACACTAACACAAGTGCGAAAAGTGGGTTTTCAACACTAACACAAGTGCGAAAAGTGGGTTTTCAACACTAACACAAGTGCGAAAAGTGGTTTCCTTCACTAACACAAGTGCGAAAAGTGGTTTTTCAACACTAACACAAGTGTGAAAAGTGGTTTTTCAACACTAACACAAGTGCGAAAAGTGGGTTTTCAACACTAACACAAGTGCGAAAAGTGATTTTTCCACACTAATACAAGTGCAAAAGTGGTTTCCTGCACCAACACAAGTGCGAAAAGTGGTTTTTCAACACTAACACAAGTGCAAAAAGTGTTTTTTCAACACTATCACAAGTGCAAAAGATGTTTTTTCCGCACTAATACAAGTGCAAAAGTGGTTTCCTGCACCAATACAAGTGCGAAAAGTGGTTTTTCAACACTAACACAAGTGCGAAAAGTGGATTTTCAACACTAACACAAGTGCGAAAAGTGGTTTTTTCAACACTAACACAAGTGCGAAAAGTGGTTTTTCCACACTAATACAAGTGCAAAAGTGGTTTCCTGCACCAACACAAGTGCGAAAAGTGTTTTTTCAACACTAACACAAGTGCGAAAAGTGGTTTTTCCACACTAGTACAAGTGCAAAAGTGGTTTCTTGCACCAACACAAGTGCGAAAAGTGGTTTTTCAACACTAACACAAGTGCGAAAAGTGGTTTTTCAACACTAACACAAGTGCAAATAGTGTTTTTTCCACACTAATACAAGTGCAAAAGTAGTTTCCTGCACCAACACAAGTGTGAAATGTGGTTTTTCAACACTTACACAAGTGCGAAAAGTGGTTTTTCAACACTAACACAAGTGCGAAAAGTGGTTTTTCAACACTATCACAGGTGCAAAAAGTGTTTTTTCCACACTAATACAAGTGCAAAAGTGGTTTCCTGCACCAACACAAGTGCGAAAAGTGGTTTTTCAACACTAACACAAGTGCGAAAAGTGGTTTTTCCACACTAGTACAAGTGCAAAAGTGGTTTCTTGCACCAACACAAGTGCGAAAAGTGGTTTTTCAACACTAACACAAGTGCGAAAAGTGGTTTTTCAACACTAACACAAGTGCGAAAAGTGGTTTTTCAACACTATCACAAGTGCAAAAAGTGTTTTTTCCACACTAATACAAGTGCAAAAGTGGTTTCCTGCACCAACACAAGTGCGAAAAGTGGTTTTTCAACACTAACACAAGTGCGAAAAGTGGTTTTTCAACACTATCACAAGTGCGAAAAGTGGGTTTGCAACACTAACACAAGTGCGAAAAGTGGTTTTTCAACACTAACACAAGTGCGAAAAGTGGTTTTTCAACACAACCACAACTGCGAAAAGTTGTTTTTCAACACAATCACAAGTGCAAAAAGTGTTTTTTCCACACTAATACAAGTGCAAACGTGGTTTCCTGCACCAACACAAGTGCGAAAAGTGGTTTTTCAACACTAACAGAAGTGCGAAAAGTGGTTTTTCAACACTATCACAGGTGCAAAAAGTGGTTTTTCCACACTAATACAAGTGCAAAAGTGGTTTCCTGCACCAACACAAGTGCGAAAAGTGGTTTTTCAACACTAACACAAGTGCGAAAAGTGGTTTTTCAACACTAACACAAGTGCGAAAAGTGGTTTCTCCACACTAATACAAGTGCAAAAGTGGTTTCCTGCACCAACACAAGTGCGAAAAGTGGTTTTTCAACACTAACACAAGTGCGAAAAGTGGTTTTTCCACACTAATACAAGTGCAAAAGTGGTTTCTTGCACCAACACAAGTAGGAAAAGTGGTTTTTCAACACTAATACAAGTGCGAAAAGTGGTTTTTCAACACTAACACAAGTGCGAAAAGTGGTTTTTCAACACTAACACAAGTGCGAAAAGTGGTTTTTCAACACTAACACAAGTGCGAAAAGTGGTTTTTCAACACTAACACAAGTGTGAAAAGTGGTTTTTCCACACTAATACAAGTGCAAAAGTGGTTTCCTGCACCAACACAAGTGCGAAAAGTGGTTTTTCAACACTAACACAAGTGCGAAAAGTGGTTTTTCAACACTATCACAAGTGCAAAAAGTGTTTTTTCCACACTAATACAAGTGCAAAAGTGGTTTCCTGCACCAACACAAGTGCGAAAAGTGGATTTTCAACACTAACACAAGTGCGAAAAGTGGGTTTTCAACACTAACACAAGTGCGAAAAGTGGTTTTTCAACACTAACACAAGTGCGAAAAGTGGTTTTTCAACACAACCACAACTGCGAAAAGTTGTTTTTCAACACTATCACAAGTGCAAAAAGTGTTTTTTCCACACCAATACAAGTGCAAAAGTGGTTTCCTGCACCAACACAAGTGCGAAAAGTGGATTTTCAACACTAACCCAAGTGCGAAAAGTGGGTTTTCAACACTAACACAAGTGCGAAAAGTGGGTTTTCAACACTAACACAAGTGCGAAAAGTGGTTTCCTTCACTAACACAAGTGCGAAAAGTGGTTTTTCAACACTAACACAAGTGCGAAAAGTGGTTTTTCAACACTAACACAAGTGCGAAAAGTGGGTTTTCAACACTAACACAAGTGCGAAAAGTGATTTTTCCACACTAATACAAGTGCGAAAAGTGGTTTTTTCAACACTAACACAAGTGCGAAAAGTGGTTTTTCCACACTAATACAAGTGCAAAAGTGGTTTCCTGCACCAACACAAGTGCGAAAAGTGGTTTTTCAACACTAACACAAGTGCGAAAAGTGGTTTTTCCACACTAATACAAGTGCAAAAAGTGTTTTTTCCTCACTAATACAGGTGCAAAAGTGGTTTTTCAACACTAACACAAGTGCGAAAAGTGGTTTTTCAACACTAACACAAGTGCAAAAAGTGTTTTTTCCACACTAATACAAGTGCAAAAGTGGTTTCCTGCACCAACACAAGTGTGAAATGTGGTTTTTCAACACTAACACAAGTGCAAAAAGTGGTTTTTCAACACTAACACAAGTGCGAAAAGTGGTTTTTCAACACTATCACAGGTGCAAAAAGTGGTTTTTCCACACTAATACAAGTGCAAAAGTGGTTTCCTGCACCAACACAAGTGCGAAAAGTGTTTTTTCAACACTAACACAAGTGCGAAAAGTGGTTTTTCCACACTAGTACAAGTGCAAAAGTGGTTTCTTGCACCAACACAAGTGCGAAAAGTGGTTTTTCAACACTAACACAAGTGCGAAAAGTGGTTTTTCAACACTAACACAAGTGCAAATAGTGTTTTTTCCACACTAATACAAGTGCAAAAGTAGTTTCCTGCACCAACACAAGTGTGAAATGTGGTTTTTCAACACTTACACAAGTGCGAAAAGTGGTTTTTCAACACTAACACAAGTGCGAAAAGTGGTTTTTCAACACTATCACAGGTGCAAAAAGTGGTTTTTCCACACTAATACAAGTGCAAAAGTGGTTTCCTGCACCAACACAAGTGCGAAAAGTGGTTTTTCAACACTAACACAAGTGCGAAAAGTGGTTTTTCCACACTAGTACAAGTGCAAAAGTGGTTTCTTGCACCAACACAAGTGCGAAAAGTGGTTTTTCAACACTAACACAAGTGCGAAAAGTGGTTTTTCAACACTAACACAAGTGCGAAAAGTGGTTTTTCAACACTATCACAAGCGCAAAAAGTGTTTTTTCCACACTAATACAAGTGCAAAAGTGGTTTCCTGCACCAACACAAGTGCGAAAAGTGGTTTTTCAACACTAACACAAGTGCGAAAAGTGGTTTTTCAACACTATCACAAGTGCAAAAAGTGTTTTTTCCACACTAATACAAGTGCAAAAGTGGTTTCCTGCACCAACACAAGTGCGAAAAGTGGTTTTTCCACACTAATACAAGTGCAAAAGTGGTTTCCTGCACCAACACAAGTGCGAAAAGTGGTTTTTCAACACTAACACAAGTGCGAAAAGTGGGTTTTCAACACTAACACAAGTGCGAAAAGTGGTTTTTCAACACTAACACAAGTGCGAAAAGTGGTTTTTCCACACTAATACAAGTGCGAAAAGTGGTTTCCTTCACTAATACAAGTGCAAAAGTGGTTTCCTGCACCAACACAAGTGCGAAAAGTGGTTTTTCAACACTAACACAAGTGCAAAAAGTGTTTTTTCAACACAATCACAAGTGCAAAAAGTGTTTTTTCCACACTAATACAAGTGCAAACGTGGTTTCCTGCACCAACACAAGTGCGAAAAGTGGTTTTTCAACACTAACACAAGTGCGAAAAGTGGTTTTTCAACACTAACACAAGTGCGAAAAGTGGTTTTTCCACACTAATACAAGTGCAAAAGTGGTTTCCTGCACCAACACAAGTGCGAAAAGTGGTTTTTCCACACTAATACAAGTGCAAAAAGTGTTTTATCCACACTAATACAAGTGCAAAAGTGGTTTCCTGCACCAACACAAGTGCGAAAAGTGGTTTTTCAACACTAACACAAGTGCAAAAAGTGTTTTTTCCACACTAATACAAGTGCAAAAGTGGTTTCCTGCACCAACACAAGTGCGAAAAGTGATTTTTCAACACTAACACAAGTGCGAAAAGTGGTTTTTCAACACTATCACAGGTGCAAAAAGTGTTTTTTCCACACTAATACAAGTGCAAATGTGGTTTCCTGCACCAACACAACTGCGAAAAGTGGTTTTTCAACACTAACACAAGTGCGAAAAGTGGTTTTTCAACACTATCACAAGTGCAAAAAGTGTTTTTTCCACACTAATACAAGTGCAAAAGTGGTTTACTGCACCAACACAAGTGCGAAAAGTGGATTTTCAACACTAACACAAGTGCGAAAAGTGGGTTTTCAACACTAACACAAGTGCGAAAAGTGGGTTTTCAACACTAACACAAGTGCGAAAAGTGGTTTCCTTCACTAACGCAAGTGCGAAAAGTGGTTTTTCAACACTAACACAAGTGCGAAAAGTGGTTTTTCAACACTAACACAAGTGCGAAAAGTGGTTTTTCAACACTAACACAAGTGCGAAAAGTGGTTTTTCAACACTAACACAAGTGTGAAAAGTGGTTTTTCCACACTAATACAAGTGCAAAAGTGGTTTCCTGCACCAACACAAGTGCGAAAAGTGGTTTTTCAACACTAACACAAGTGCGAAAAGTGGTTTTTCAACACTATCACAAGTGCAAAAAGTGTTTTTTCCACACTAATACAAGTGCAAAAGTGGTTTCCTGCACCAACACAAGTGCGAAAAGTGGATTTTCAACACTAACACAAGTGCGAAAAGTGGGTTTTCAACACTAACACAAGTGCGAAAAGTGGTTTTTCAACACTAACACAAGTGCGAAAAGTGGTTTTTCAACACAACCACAACTGCGAAAAGTTGTTTTTCAACACTATCACAAGTGCAAAAAGTGTTTTTTCCACACCAATACAAGTGCAAAAGTGGTTTCCTGCACCAACACAAGTGCGAAAAGTGGATTTTCAACACTAACACAAGTGCGAAAAGTGGGTTTTCAACACTAACACAAGTGCGAAAAGTGGGTTTTCAACACTAACACAAGTGCGAAAAGTGGTTTCCTTCACTAACACAAGTGCGAAAAGTGGTTTTTCAACACTAACACAAGTGCGAAAAGTGGTTTTTCAACACTAACACAAGTGCGAAAAGTGGGTTTTCAACACTAACACAAGTGCGAAAAGTGATTTTTCCACACTAATACAAGTGCAAAAGTGGTTTCCTGCACCAACACAAGTGCGAAAAGTGGTTTTTCAACACTAACAAAAGTGCAAAAAGTGTTTTTTCAACACTATCACAAGTGCAAAAGATGTTTTTTCCGCACTAATACAAGTGCAAAAGTGGTTTCCTGCACCAATACAAGTGCGAAAAGTGGTTTTTCAACACTAACACAAGTGCGAAAAGTGGATTTTCAACACTAACACAAGTGCGAAAAGTGGTTTTTTCAACACTAACACAAGTGCGAAAAGTGGTTTTTCCACACTAATACAAGTGCAAAAGTGGTTTCCTGCACCAACACAAGTGCGAAAAGTGGTTTTTCAACACTAACACAAGTGCGAAAAGTGGTTTTTCCACACTAATACAAGTGCAAAAAGTGTTTTTTCCTCACTAATACAGGTGCAAAAGTGGTTTTTCAACACTAACACAAGTGCGAAAAGTGGTTTTTCAACACTAACACAAGTGCAAAAAGTGTTTTTTCCACACTAATACAAGTGCAAAAGTGGTTTCCTGCACCAACACAAGTGTGAAATGTGGTTTTTCAACACTAACACAAGTGCAAAAAGTGGTTTTTCAACACTAACACAAGTGCAAAAAGTGGTTTTTCAACACTATCACAGGTGCAAAAAGTGGTTTTTCCACACTAATACAAGTGCAAAAGTGGTTTCCTGCACCAACACAAGTGCGAAAAGTGTTTTTTCAACACTAACACAAGTGCGAAAAGTGGTTTTTCCACACTAGTACAAGTGCAAAAGTGGTTTCTTGCACCAACACAAGTGCGAAAAGTGGTTTCCTGCACCAACACAAGTGCGAAAAGTGGTTTTTCAACACTAACACAAGTGCGAAAGTGGTTTTTCAACACTATCACAGGTGCAAAAAGTGGTTTTTCCACACTAATACAAGTGCAAAAGTGGTTTCCTGCACCAACACAAGTGCGAAAAGTGGTTTTTCAACACTAACACAAGTGCGAAAAGTGGTTTTTCCACACTAGTACAAGTGCAAAAGTGGTTTCTTGCACCAACACAAGTGCGAAAAGTGGTTTTTCAACACTAACACAAGTGCGAAAAGTGGTTTTTCAACACTAACACAAGTGCGAAAAGTGGTTTTTCAACACTATCACAAGTGCAAAAAGTGTTTTTTCCACACTAATACAAGTGCAAAAGTGGTTTCCTGCACCAACACAAGTGCGAAAAGTGGTTTTTCAACACTAACACAAGTGCGAAAAGTGGTTTTTCAACACTATCACAAGTGCAAAAAGTGTTTTTTCCACACTAATACAAGTGCAAAAGTGGTTTCCTGCACCAACACAAGTGCGAAAAGTGGTTTTTCAACACTAACACAAGTGCGAAAAGTGGGTTTTCAACACTAACACAAGTGCGAAAAGTGGTTTTTCAACACTAACACAAGTGCGAAAAGTGGTTTTTCCACACTAATACAAGTGCGAAAAGTGGTTTCCTTCACTAATACAAGTGCAAAAGTGGTTTCCTGCACCAACACAAGTGCGAAAAGTGGTTTTTCAACACTAACACAAGTGCAAAAAGTGTTTTTTCAACACAATCACAAGTGCAAAAAGTGTTTTTTCCACACTAATACAAGTGCAAACGTGGTTTCCTGCACCAACACAAGTGCGAAAAGTGGTTTTTCAACACTAACACAAGTGCGAAAAGTGGTTTTTCAACACTAACACAAGTGCGAAAAGTGGTTTTTCCACACTAATACAAGTGCAAAAGTGGTTTCCTGCACCAACACAAGTGCGAAAAGTGGTTTTTCCACACTAATACAAGTGCAAAAAGTGTTTTATCCACACTAATACAAGTGCAAAAGTGGTTTCCTGCACCAACACAAGTGCGAAAAGTGGTTTTTCAACACTAACACAAGTGCAAAAAGTGTTTTTTCCACACTAATACAAGTGCAAAAGTGGTTTCCTGCACCAACACAAGTGCGAAAAGTGATTTTTCAACACTAACACAAGTGCGAAAAGTGGTTTTTCAACACTATCACAGGTGCAAAAAGTGTTTTTTCCACACTAATACAAGTGCAAATGTGGTTTCCTGCACCAACACAACTGCGAAAAGTGGTTTTTCAACACTAACACAAGTGCGAAAAGTGGTTTTTCAACACTATCACAAGTGCAAAAGATGTTTTTTCCGCACTAATACAAGTGCAACAAGTGTTTTTTCCACACTAATACAAGTGCAAAAGTGGTTTCCTGCACCAACACAAGTGCGAAAAGTGGTTTTTCAACACTAACACAAGTGCGAAAAGTGGTTTTTCAACACTATCACAAGTGCAAAAAGTGTTTTTTCCACACTAATACAAGTGCAAAAGTGGTTTCCTGCACCAACACAAGTGCGAAAAGTGGATTTTCAACACTAACACAAGTGCGAAAAGTGGGTTTTCAACACTAACACAAGTGCGAAAAGTGGGTTTTCAACACTAACACAAGTGCGAAAAGTGGTTTCCTTCACTAACGCAAGTGCGAAAAGTGGTTTTTCAACACTAACACAAGTGCGAAGCAGTGGTTTTTCAACACTAACACAAGTGCGAAAAGTGGTTTTTCAACACTAACACAATTGCGAAAAGTGGTTTTTCCACACTAATACAAGTGCGAAAAGTGGTTTCCTTCACTAATACAAGTGCAAAAGTGATTTCCTGCACCAACACAGTGCGAAAAGTGGTTTTTCAACACTAACACAAGTGCAAAAAGTGTTTTTTCCACACTAATACAAGTGCAAACGTGGTTTCCTGCACCAACACAAGTGCGAAAAGTGTTTTTTCAACACTAACAGAAGTGCGAAAAGTGGTTTTTCAACACTATCACAGGTGCAAAAAGTGGTTTTTCCACACTAATACAAGTGCAAAAGTGGTTTCCTGCACCAACACAAGTGCGAAAAGTGGTTTTTCAACACTAACACAAGTGCGAAAAGTGGTTTTTCAACACTAACACAAGTGCGAAAAGTGGTTTCTCCACACTAATACAAGTGCAAAAGTGGTTTCCTGCACCAACACAAGTGCGAAAAGTGGTTTTTCAACACTAACACAAGAGCGAAAAGTGGTTTTTCAACACAACCACAACTGCAAAAAGTTGTTTTTCAACACTATCACAAGTGCAAAAAGTGTTTTTTCCACACTAATACAAGTGCAAAAGTGGTTTCCTGCACCAACACAAGTGCGAAAAATGGTTTTTCCACACTAATACAAGTGCAAAAGTGGTTTCCTGCACCAACACAAGTGCGAAAAGTGGTTTTTCAACACTAACACAAGTGCAAAAAGTGGTTTTTCAACACTAACACAAGTGCGAAAAGTGGTTTTTCAACACTAACACAAGTGCGAAAAGTGGTTTTTCCACACTAATACAAGTGCGAAAAGTGGTTTCCTTCACTAATACAAGTGCAAAAGTGGTTTCCTGCACCAACACAAGTGCGAAAAGTGGTTTTTCAACACTAACACAAGTGCAAAAAGTGTTTTTTCAACACTATTACAAGTGCAAAAAGTGTTTTTTCCACACTAATACAAGTGCAAACGTGGTTTCCTGCACCAACACAAGTGCAAAAAGTGGTTTTTCAACACTAGCACAACTGCGAAATGTGGTTTTTCAACACTATCACAAGTGCAAAAAGTGTTTTTTCCACACTAATACAAGTGCAAAAGTGGTTTGCTGCACCAACACAAGTGCGAAAAGTGGTTTTTCAACACTAACAGAAGTGCAAAAAGTGTTTTTTCAACGCTATTACAAGTGCAAAAAGTGTTTTTTTCACACTAATGCAAGTGCAAACGTGGTTTCCTGCACCAACACAAGTGCGAAAAGTGGTTTTTCAACACTAATACAAGTGCGAAAAGTGGGTTTTCAACACTAACACAAGTGCGAAAAGTGATTTTTCCACACTAATACAAGTGCAAAAGTGGTTTCCTGCACCAACACAAGTGCGAAAAGTGGTTTTTCAACACTAACACAAGTGCAAAAAGTGTTTTTTGAACACTATCACAAGTGCAAAAGATGTTTTTTCCGCACTAATACAAGTGCAAAAGTGGTTTCCTGCACCAACACAAGTGCGAAAAGTGGTTTTTCAACACTAACACAAGTGCGAAAAGTGGTTTTTCAACACTAACACAAGTGCGAAAAGTGGTTTTTTCAACACTAACACAAGTGCGAAAAGTGGTTTTTCCACACTAATACAAGTGCAAAAGTGGTTTCCTGCACCAACACAAGTGCGAAAAGTGGTTTTTCAACACTAACACAAGTGCGAAAAGTGGTTTTTCAACACTAACACAAGTGCGAAAAGTGGTTTTTCCACACTAATACAAGTGCGAAAAGTGGTTTCCTTCACTAATACAAGTGCAAAAGAGGTTTCCTGCACCAACACAAGTGCGAAAAGTGGTTTTTCAACACTAACACAAGTGCAAAAAGTGTTTTTTCAACACTATTACAAGTGCAAAAAGTGTTTTTTCCACACTAATACAAGTGCAAACGTGCTTTCCTGCACAAACAAAAGTGCAAAAAGTGGTTTTTCAACACTAGCACAACTGCGAAATGTGGTTTTTCAACACTATCACAAGTGCAAAAAGTGTTTTTTCCACACTAATACAAGTGCAAAAGTGGTTTGCTGCACCAACACAAGTGCGAAAAGTGGTTTTTCAACACTAACAGAAGTGCAAAAACTGTTTTTTCAACGCTATTACAAGTGCAAAAAGTGTTTTTTTCACACTAATGCAAGTGCAAACGTGGTTTCCTGCACCAACACAAGTGCGAAAAGTGGTTTTTCAACACTAACACAAGTGCGAAAAGTGGGTTTTCAACACTAACACAAGTGCGAAAAGTGATTTTTCCACACTAATACAAGTGCAAAAGTGGTTTCCTGCAACAACACAAGTGCGAAAAGTGGTTTTTCAACACTAACACAAGTGCAAAAAGTGTTTTTTCAACACTATCACAAGTGCAAAAGATGTTTTTTCCGCACTAATACAAGTGCAAAAGTGGTTTCCTGCACCAACACAAGTGCGAAAAGTGGTTTTTCAACACTAACACAAGTGCGAAAAGTGGTTTTTCAACACTAACACAAGTGCGAAAAGTGGTTTTTTCAACACTAACACAAGTGCGAAAAGTGGTTTTTCCACACTAATACAAGTGCAAAAGTGGTTTCCTGCACCAACACAAGTGCGAAAAGTGGTTTTTCAACACTAACACAAGTGCGAAAAGTGGTTTTTCAACACTAACACAAGTGCAAAAAGTGTTTTTTCCACACTAATACAAGTGCAAAAGTGGTTTCCTGCACCGACACAAGTGTGAAATGTGGTTTTTCAACACTAACACAAGTGCGAAAAGCGGTTTTTCAACACTAACACAAGTGCGAAAAGTGGTTTTTTAACACTAACACAAGTGCGAAAAGTGGTTTCTCCACACTAATACAAGTGCAAAAGTGGTTTCCTGCACCAACACAAGTGCGAAAAGTGGTTTTTCAACACTAACACAAGAGCGAAAAGTGGTTTTTCAACACAACCACAACTGCGAAAAGTTGTTTTTCAACACTATCACAAGTGCAAAAAGTGTTTTTTCCACACTAATACAAGTGCAAAAGTGGTTTCCTGCACCAACACAAGTGCGAAAAATGGTTTTTCCACACTAATACAAGTGCAAAAGTGGTTTCCTGCACCAACACAAGTGCGAAAAGTGGTTTTTCAACACTAACACAAGTGCAAAAAGTGGTTTTTCAACACTAACACAAGTGCGAAAAGTGGTTTTTCAACACTAACACAAGTGCGAAAAGTGGTTTTTCCACACTAATACAAGTGCGAAAAGTGGTTTCCTTCACTAATACAAGTGCAAAAGTGGTTTCCTGCACCAACACAAGTGCGAAAAGTGGTTTTTCAACACTAACACAAGTGCAAAAAGTGTTTTTTCAACACTATTACAAGTGCAAAAAGTGTTTTTTCCACACTAATACAAGTGCAAACGTGGTTTCCTGCACCAACACAAGTGCAAAAAGTGGTTTTTCAACACTAGCACAACTGCGAAATGTGGTTTTTCAACACTATCACAAGTGCAAAAAGTGTTTTTTCCACACTAATACAAGTGCAAAAGTGGTTTGCTGCACCAACACAAGTGCGAAAAGTGGTTTTTCAACACTAACAGAAGTGCAAAAAGTGTTTTTTCAACGCTATTACAAGTGCAAAAAGTGTTTTTTTCACACTAATGCAAGTGCAAACGTGGTTTCCTGCACCAACACAAGTGCGAAAAGTGGTTTTTCAACACTAATACAAGTGCGAAAAGTGGGTTTTCAACACTAACACAAGTGCGAAAAGTGATTTTTCCACACTAATACAAGTGCAAAAGTGGTTTCCTGCACCAACACAAGTGCGAAAAGTGGTTTTTCAACACTAACACAAGTGCAAAAAGTGTTTTTTCAACACTATCACAAGTGCAAAAGATGTTTTTTCCGCACTAATACAAGTGCAAAAGTGGTTTCCTGCACCAACACAAGTGCGAAAAGTGGTTTTTCAACACTAACACAAGTGCGAAAAGTGGTTTTTCAACACTAACACAAGTGCGAAAAGTGGTTTTTTCAACACTAACACAAGTGCGAAAAGTGGTTTTTCCACACTAATACAAGTGCAAAAGTGGTTTCCTGCACCAACACAAGTGCGAAAAGTGGTTTTTCAACACTAACACAAGTGCGAAAAGTGGTTTTTCAACACTAACACAAGTGCGAAAAGTGGTTTTTCCACACTAATACAAGTGCGAAAAGTGGTTTCCTTCACTAATACAAGTGCAAAAGAGGTTTCCTGCACCAACACAAGTGCGAAAAGTGGTTTTTCAACACTAACACAAGTGCAAAAAGTGTTTTTTCAACACTATTACAAGTGCAAAAAGTGTTTTTTCCACACTAATACAAGTGCAAACGTGCTTTCCTGCACAAACAAAAGTGCAAAAAGTGGTTTTTCAACACTAGCACAACTGCGAAATGTGGTTTTTCAACACTATCACAAGTGCAAAAAGTGTTTTTTCCACACTAATACAAGTGCAAAAGTGGTTTGCTGCACCAACACAAGTGCGAAAAGTGGTTTTTCAACACTAACAGAAGTGCAAAAAGTGTTTTTTCAACGCTATTACAAGTGCAAAAAGTGTTTTTTTCACACTAATGCAAGTGCAAACGTGGTTTCCTGCACCAACACAAGTGCGAAAAGTGGTTTTTCAACACTAACACAAGTGCGAAAAGTGGGTTTTCAACACTAACACAAGTGCGAAAAGTGATTTTTCCACACTAATACAAGTGCAAAAGTGGTTTCCTGCAACAACACAAGTGCGAAAAGTGGTTTTTCAACACTAACACAAGTGCAAAAAGTGTTTTTTCAACACTATCACAAGTGCAAAAGATGTTTTTTCCGCACTAATACAAGTGCAAAAGTGGTTTCCTGCACCAACACAAGTGCGAAAAGTGGTTTTTCAACACTAACACAAGTGCGAAAAGTGGTTTTTCAACACTAACACAAGTGCGAAAAGTGGTTTTTTCAACACTAACACAAGTGCGAAAAGTGGTTTTTCCACACTAATACAAGTGCAAAAGTGGTTTCCTGCACCAACACAAGTGCGAAAAGTGGTTTTTCAACACTAACACAAGTGCGAAAAGTGGTTTTTCAACACTAACACAAGTGCAAAAAGTGTTTTTTCCACACTAATACAAGTGCAAAAGTGGTTTCCTGCACCGACACAAGTGTGAAATGTGGTTTTTCAACACTAACACAAGTGCGAAAAGCGGTTTTTCAACACTAACACAAGTGCGAAAAGTGGTTTTTCAACACTAACACAAGTGCGAAAAGTGATTTTTCCACACTAATACAAGTGCAAAAGTGGTTTCCTGCACCAACACAAGTGCGAAAAGTGGTTTTTCAACACTAACACAAGTGCAAAAAGTGTTTTTTCAACACTATCACAAGTGCAAAAGATGTTTTTTCCGCACTAATACAAGTGCAAAAGTGGTTTCCTGCACCAACACAAGTGTGAAAAGTGGTTTTTCAACACTAACACAAGTGCGAAAAGTGGTTTTTCAACACTAACACAAGTGCGAAAAGTGGTTTTTTCAACACTAACACAAGTGCGAAAAGTGGTTTTTCAACACTAACACAAGTGCGAAAAGTGGTTTTACCACACTAATACAAGTGCAAAAGTGGTTTCCTGCACCAACACAAGTGCGAAAAGTGGTTTTTCAACACTAACACAAGTGCGAAAAGTGGTTTTTCCACACTAATACAAGTGCAAAAGTGGTTTCCTGCACCAACACAAATGTGAAATGTGGTTTTTCAACACTAACACAAGTGCGAAAAGTGGTTTTTCAACACTAACACAAGTGCGAAAAGTGGTTTTTCAACACTATCACAGGTGCAAAAAGTGGTTTTTCCACACTAATACAAGTGCAAAAGTGGTTTCCTGCACCAACACAAGTGCGAAAAGTGGTTTTTCAACACTAACACAAGTGCGAAAAGTGGTTTTTCCACACTAATACAAGTGCAAAAGTGGTTTCTTGCACCAACACAAGTGCGAAAAGTGGTTTTTCAACACTAACACAAGTGCGAAAAGTGGTTTTTCAACACTAACACAAGTGCGAAAAGTGGTTTTTCAACACTAACACAAGTGCGAAAAGTGGTTTTTCAACACTAACACAAGTGCGAAAAGTGGTTTTTCAACACTAACACAATTGCGAAAAGTGGTTTTTCAACACTAACACAAGTGCGAAAAGTGGTTTTTCAACACTAACACAAGTGCGAAAAGTGGTTTTTCAACACTATCACAAGTGCAAAAAGTGTTTTTTCCACACTAATACAAGTGCAAAAGTGGTTTCCTGCATCAACACAAGTGCGAAAAGTGGTTTTTCAACACTAACACAAGTGCGAAAAGTGGTTTTTCCACACTAATACAAGTGCAAAAGTGGTTTCCTGCACCAACACAAGTGCGAAAAGTGGTTTTTCAACACTAACACAAGTGCAAAAAGTGTTTTTTCAACACTATTACAAGTGCAAACGTGGTTTCCTGCACCAACACAAGTGCAAAAAGTGGTTTTTCCACACTAATACAAGTGCAAAAGTGGTTTCCTGCACCAACACAAGTGCGAAAAGTGTTTTTTCAACACTAACACAAGTGCGAAAAGTGGTTTTTCAACACTAACACAAGTGCGAAAAGTGGTTTTTCCACACTAATACAAGTGCAAAAGTGGTTTCCTGCACCAACACAAGTGCGAAAAGTGGTTTTTCAACACTAACACAAGTGCAAAAAGTGTTTTTTCAACACTATCACAAGTGCAAAAAGTGTTTTTTCCGCACTAATACAAGTGCAAAAGTGGTTTCCTGCACCAACACAAGTGCGAAAAGTAGTTTTTCAACACTAACACAAGTGGGAAAAGTGGTTTTTTCAACACTAACACAAGTGCGAAAAGTGGTTTGTCCACACTAATACAAGTGCAAAAGTGGTTTCCTGCACCAACACAAGTGCGAAAAGTGGTTTTTCAACACCAACACAAGTGCGAAAAGTGGGTTTTCAACACTAACACAAGTGCGAAAAGTGGTTTCCTTCAATAACACAAGTGCGAAAAGTGGTTTTTCAACACTATCACAAGTGCAAGAAGTGTTTTTTCCACACTAATACAAGTGCAAAAGTGGTTTCCTGCACCAACACAAGTGCGAAAAGTGGTTTTTCAACACTAACACAAGTGCGAAAAGTGGTTTTTCAACACTATCACAAGTGCGAAAAGTGGTTTTTCAACACTAACACAAGTGCGAAAAGTGGTTTTTCAACACTAACACAAGTGCGAAAAGTGGTTTTTCCACACTAATACAAGTGCGAAAAGTGGTTTCCTTCACTAATACAAGTGCAAAAGTGGTTTCCTGCACCAACACAAGTGCGAAAAGTGGTTTTTCAACACTAACACAAGTGCAAAAAGTGTTTTTTCAACACAATCACAAGGGCAAAAAGTGTTTTTTCCACACTAATACAAGTGCAAACGTGGTTTCCTGCACCAACACAAGTGCGAAAAGTGGTTTTTCAACACTAACACAAGTGTCAAAAGTGGTTTTTCAACACTAACACAAGTGCGAAAAGTGGTTTTTCCACACTAATACAAGTGCGAAAAGTGGTTTCCCTCACTAATACAAGTGCAAAAGTGGTTTCCTGCACCAACACAAGTGCGAAAAGTGGTTTTTCAACACTAACACAAGTGCAAAAAGTGTTTTTTCAACACTATTACAAGTGCAAACGTGGTTTCCTGCACCAACACAAGTGCAAAAAGTGGTTTTTCCACACTAATACAAGTGCAAAAGTGGTTTCCTGCACCAACACAAGTGCGAAAAGTGTTTTTTCAACACTAACACAAGTGCGAAAAGTGGTTTTTCAACACTAACACAAGTGCGAAAAGTGGTTTTTCCACACTAATACAAGTGCAAAAGTGGTTTCCTGCACCAACACAAGTGCGAAAAGTGGTTTTTCAACACTAACACAAGTGCAAAAAGTGTTTTTTCAACACTATCACAAGTGCAAAAAGTGTTTTTTCCGCACTAATACAAGTGCAAAAGTGGTTTCCTGCACCAACACAAGTGCGAAAAGTAGTTTTTCAACACTAACACAAGTGCGAAAAGTGGTTTTTTCAACACTAACACAAGTGCGAAAAGTGGTTTTTCCACACTAATACAAGTGCAAAAGTGGTTTCCTGCACCGACACAAGTGTGAAATGTGGTTTTTCAACACTAACACAAGTGCGAAAAGCGGTTTTTCAACACTAACACAAGTGCGAAAAGTGGTTTTTCAACACTAACACAAGTGCGAAAAGTGATTTTTCCACACTAATACAAGTGCAAAAGTGGTTTCCTGCACCAACACAAGTGCGAAAAGTGGTTTTTCAACACTAACACAAGTGCAAAAAGTGTTTTTTCAACACTATCACAAGTGCAAAAGATGTTTTTTCCGCACTAATACAAGTGCAAAAGTGGTTTCCTGCACCAACACAAGTGTGAAAAGTGGTTTTTCAACACTAACACAAGTGCGAAAAGTGGTTTTTCAACACTAACACAAGTGCGAAAAGTGGTTTTTTCAACACTAACACAAGTGCGAAAAGTGGTTTTTCAACACTAACACAAGTGCGAAAAGTGGTTTTTCCACACTAATACAAGTGCAAAAGTGGTTTCCTGCACCAACACAAGTGCGAAAAGTGGTTTTTCAACACTAACACAAGTGCGAAAAGTGGTTTTTCCACACTAATACAAGTGCAAAAGTGGTTTCCTGCACCAACACAAGTGTGAAATGTGGTTTTTCAACACTAACACAAGTGCGAAAAGTGGTTTTTCAACACTAACACAAGTGCGAAAAGTGGTTTTTCAACACTATCACAGGTGCAAAAAGTGGTTTTTCCACACTAATACAAGTGCAAAAGTGGTTTCCTGCACCAACACAAGTGCGAAAAGTGGTTTTTCAATACTAACACAAGTGCGAAAAGTGGTTTTTCCACACTAATACAAGTGCAAAAGTGGTTTCTTGCACCAACACAAGTGCGAAAAGTGGTTTTTCAACACTAACACAAGTGCGAAAAGTGGTTTTTCAACACTAACACAAGTGCGAAAAGTGGTTTTTCAACACTAACACAAGTGCGAAAAGTGGTTTTTCAACACTAACACAAGTGCGAAAAGTGGTTTTTCAACACTAACACAATTGCGAAAAGTGGTTTTTCAACACTAACACAAGTGCGAAAAGTGGTTTTTCAACACTAACACAAGTGCGAAAAGTGGTTTTTCAACACTATCACAAGTGCAAAAAGTGTTTTTTCCACACTAATACAAGTGCAAAAGTGGTTTCCTGCATCAACACAAGTGCGAAAAGTGGTTTTTCAACACTAACACAAGTGCGAAAAGTGGTTTTTCCACACTAATACAAGTGCAAAAGTGGTTTCCTGCACCAACACAAGTGCGAAAAGTGGTTTTTCAACACTAACACAAGTGCAAAAAGTGTTTTTTCAACACTATTACAAGTGCAAACGTGGTTTCCTGCACCAACACAAGTGCAAAAAGTGGTTTTTCCACACTAATACAAGTGCAAAAGTGGTTTCCTGCACCAACACAAGTGCGAAAAGTGTTTTTTCAACACTAACACAAGTGCGAAAAGTGGTTTTTCAACACTAACACAAGTGCGAAAAGTGGTTTTTCCACACTAATACAAGTGCAAAAGTGGTTTCCTGCACCAACACAAGTGCGAAAAGTGGTTTTTCAACACTAACACAAGTGCAAAAAGTGTTTTTTCAACACTATCACAAGTGCAAAAAGTGTTTTTTCCGCACTAATACAAGTGGAAAAGTGGTTTCCTGCACCAACACAAGTGCGAAAAGTAGTTTTTCAACACTAACACAAGTGGGAAAAGTGGTTTTTTCAACACTAACACAAGTGCGAAAAGTGGTTTGTCCACACTAATACAAGTGCAAAAGTGGTTTCCTGCACCAACACAAGTGCGAAAAGTGGTTTTTCAACACCAACACAAGTGCGAAAAGTGGGTTTTCAACACTAACACAAGTGCGAAAAGTGGTTTCCTTCAATAACACAAGTGCGAAAAGTGGTTTTTCAACACTATCACAAGTGCAAGAAGTGTTTTTTCCACACTAATACAAGTGCAAAAGTGGTTTCCTGCACCAACACAAGTGCGAAAAGTGGTTTTTCAACACTAACACAAGTGCGAAAAGTGGTTTTTCAACACTATCACAAGTGCGAAAAGTGGTTTTTCAACACTAACACAAGTGCGAAAAGTGGTTTTTCAACACTAACACAAGTGCGAAAAGTGGTTTTTCCACACTAATACAAGTGCGAAAAGTGGTTTCCTTCACTAATACAAGTGCAAAAGTGGTTTCCTGCACCAACACAAGTGCGAAAAGTGGTTTTTCAACACTAACACAAGTGCAAAAAGTGTTTTTTCAACACAATCACAAGGGCAAAAAGTGTTTTTTCCACACTAATACAAGTGCAAACGTGGTTTCCTGCACCAACACAAGTGCGAAAAGTGGTTTTTCAACACTAACACAAGTGTCAAAAGTGGTTTTTCAACACTAACACAAGTGCGAAAAGTGGTTTTTCCACACTAATACAAGTGCGAAAAGTGGTTTCCCTCACTAATACAAGTGCAAAAGTGGTTTCCTGCACCAACACAAGTGCGAAAAGTGGTTTTTCAACACTAACACAAGTGCAAAAAGTGTTTTTTCAACACTATTACAAGTGCAAACGTGGTTTCCTGCACCAACACAAGTGCAAAAAGTGGTTTTTCCACACTAATACAAGTGCAAAAGTGGTTTCCTGCACCAACACAAGTGCGAAAAGTGTTTTTTCAACACTAACACAAGTGCGAAAAGTGGTTTTTCAACACTAACACAAGTGCGAAAAGTGGTTTTTCCACACTAATACAAGTGCAAAAGTGGTTTCCTGCACCAACACAAGTGCGAAAAGTGGTTTTTCAACACTAACACAAGTGCAAAAAGTGTTTTTTCAACACTATCACAAGTGCAAAAAGTGTTTTTTCCGCACTAATACAAGTGCAAAAGTGGTTTCCTGCACCAACACAAGTGCGAAAAGTAGTTTTTCAACACTAACACAAGTGCGAAAAGTGGTTTTTTCAACACTAACACAAGTGCGAAAAGTGGTTTTTCCACACTAATACAAGTGCAAAAGTGGTTTCCTGCACCAACACAAGTGCGAAAAGTGGTTTTTCAACACCAACACAAGTGCGAAAAGTGGATTTTCAACACTAACACAAGTGCGAAAAGTGGGTTTTCAACACTAACACAAGTGCGAAAAGTGGGTTTTCAACACTAACACAAGTGCGAAAAGTGGTTTCCTTCAATAACACAAGTGCGAAAAGTGGTTTTTCAACACTATCACAAGTGCAAGAAGTGTTTTTTCCACACTAATACAAGTGCAAAAGTGGTTTCCTGCACCAACGCAAGTGCGAAAAGTGGTTTTTCAACACTAACACAAGTGCGAAAAGTGGTTTTTCAACACTATCACAAGTGCGAAAAGTGGTTTTTCAACACTAACACAAGTGCGAAAAGTGGTTTTTCAACACTAACACAAGTGCGAAAAGTGGTTTTTCCACACTAATACAAGTGCGAAAAGTGGTTTCCTTCACTAATACAAGTGCAAAAGTGGTTTCCTGCACCAACACAAGTGCGAAAAGTGGTTTTTTCAACACTAACACAAGTGCAAAAAGTGTTTTTTCAACACAATCACAAGTGCAAAAAGTGTTTTTTCCACACTAATACAAGTGCAAACGTGGTTTCCTGCACCAACACAAGTGCGAAAAGTGGTTTTTCAACACTAACACAAGTGCGAAAAGTGGTTTTTCAACACTAACACAAGTGCGAAAAGTGGTTTTTCCACACTAATACAAGTGCAAAAGTGGTTTCCTGCACCAACACAAGTGCGAAAAGTGGTTTTTCCACACTAATACAAGTGCAAAAAGTGTTTTTTCCACACTAATACAAGTGCAAAAGTGGTTTTTCAACACTAACACAAGTGCGAAAAGTGGTTTTTCAACACTAACACAAGTGCAAAAAGTGTTTTTTCCACACTAATACAAGTGCAAAAGTGGTTTCCTGCACCAACACAAGTGCGAAAAGTGATTTTTCAACACTAACACAAGTGCGAAAAGTGGTTTTTCAACACTATCACAGGTGCAAAAAGTGGATTTTCAACACTAACACAAGTGCGAAAAGTGGGTTTTCAACACTAACACAAGTGCGAAAAGTGGTTTCCTTCAATAACACAAGTGCGAAAAGTGGTTTTTCAACACTATCACAAGTGCAAGAAGTGTTTTTTCCACACTAATACAAGTGCAAAAGTGGTTTCCTGCACCAACACAAGTGCGAAAAGTGGTTTTTCAACACTAACACAAGTGCTAAAAGTGGTTTTTCAACACTATCACAAGTGCGAAAAGTGGTTTTTCAACACTAACACAAGTGCGAAAAGTGGTTTTTCAACACTAACACAAGTGCGAAAAGTGGTTTTTCCACACTAATACAAGTGCGAAAAGTGGTTTCCTTCACTAATACAAGTGCAAAAGTGGTTTCCTGCACCAACACAAGTGCGAAAAGTGGTTTTTCAACACTAACACAAGTGCAAAAAGTGTTTTTTCAACACAATCACAAGTGCAAAAAGTGTTTTTTCCACACTAATACAAGTGCAAACGTGGTTTCCTGCACCAACACAAGTGCGAAAAGTGGTTTTTCAACACTAACACAAGTGTGAAAAGTGGTTTTTCAACACTAACACAAGTGCGAAAAGTGGTTTTTCCACACTAATGCAAGTGCGAAAAGTGGTTTCCCTCACTAATACAAGTGCAAAAGTGGTTTCCTGCACCAACACAAGTGCGAAAAGTGGTTTTTCAACACTAACACAAGTGCAAAAAGTGTTTTTTCAACACTATTACAAGTGCAAACGTGGTTTCCTGCACCAACACAAGTGCAAAAAGTGGTTTTTCCACACTAATACAAGTGCAAAAGTGGTTTCCTGCACCAACACAAGTGCGAAAAGTGTTTTTTCAACACTAACACAAGTGCGAAAAGTGGTTTTTCAACACTAACACAAGTGCGAAAAGTGGTTTTTCCACACTAATACAAGTGCAAAAGTGGTTTCCTGCACCAACACAAGTGCGAAAAGTGGTTTTTCAACACTAACACAAGTGCAAAAAGTGTTTTTTCAACACTATCACAAGTGCAAAAAGTGTTTTTTCCGCACTAATACAAGTGCAAAAGTGGTTTCCTGCACCAACCCAAGTGCGAAAAGTAGTTTTTCAACACTAACACAAGTGCGAAAAGTGGTTTTTTCAACACTAACACAAGTGCGAAAAGTGGTTTTTCCACACTAATACAAGTGCAAAAGTGGTTTCCTGCACCAACACAAGTGCGAAAAGTGGTTTTTCAACACCAACACAAGTGCGAAAAGTGGATTTTCAACACTAACACAAGTGCGAAAAGTGGGTTTTCAACACTAACACAAGTGCGAAAAGTGGGTTTTCAACACTAACACAAGTGCGAAAAGTGGTTTCCTTCAATAACACAAGTGCGAAAAGTGGTTTTTCAACACTATCACAAGTGCAAGAAGTGTTTTTTCCACACTAATACAAGTGCAAAAGTGGTTTCCTGCACCAACACAAGTGCGAAAAGTGGTTTTTCAACACTAACACAAGTGCGAAAAGTGGTTTTTCAACACTATCACAAGTGCGAAAAGTGGTTTTTCAACACTAACACAAGTGCGAAAAGTGGTTTTTCAACACTAACACAAGTGCGAAAAGTGGTTTTTCCACACTAATACAAGTGCGAAAAGTGGTTTCCTTCACTAATACAAGTGCAAAAGTGGTTTCCTGCACCAACACAAGTGCGAAAAGTGGTTTTTCAACACTAACACAAGTGCAAAAAGTGTTTTTTCAACACAATCACAAGTGCAAAAAGTGTTTTTTCCACACTAATACAAGTGCAAACGTGGTTTCCTGCACCAACACAAGTGCGAAAAGTGGTTTTTCAACACTAACACAAGTGCGAAAAGTGGTTTTTCAACACTAACACAAGTGCGAAAAGTGGTTTTCCACACTAATACAAGTGCAAAAGTGGTTTCCTGCACCAACACAAGTGCGAAAAGTGGTTTTTCCACACTAATACAAGTGCAAAAAGTGTTTTTTCCACACTAATACAAGTGCAAAAGTGGTTTTTCAACACTAACACAAGTGCGAAAAGTGGTTTTTCAAAACTAACACAAGTGCAAAAAGTGTTTTTTCCACACTAATACAAGTGCAAAAGTGGTTTCCTGCACCAACACAACTGCAAAAAGTGGTTTTTCAACACTAACACAAGTGCGAAAAGTGGTTTTTCAACACTATCACAAGTGCAAAAAGTGTTTTTTCCACACTAATACAAGTGCAAAAGTGGTTTCCTGCACCAACACAAGTGCGAAAAGTGGATTTTCAACACTAACACAAGTGCGAAAAGTGGGTTTTCAACACTAACACAAGTGCGAAAAGTGGGTTTTCAACACTAACACAAGTGCAAAAAGTGGTTTCCTTCACTAACGCAAGTGCGAAAAGTGGTTTTTCAACACTAACACAAGTGCGAAAAGTGGTTTTTCAACACTAACACAAGTGTGAAAAGTGGTTTTTCCACACTAATACAAGTGCAAAAGTGGTTTTTCAACACTAACACAAGTGCGAAAAGTGGTTTTTCAACACTAACACAAGTGCAAAAAGTGTTTTTTCCACACTAATACAAGTGCAAAAGTGGTTTTTCAACACTAACACAAGTGCGAAAAGTGGTTTTTCAACACTAACACAAGTGCAAAAAGTGTTTTTTCCACACTAATACAAGTGCAAAAGTGGTTTCCTGCACCAACACAAGTGCGAAAAGTGATTTTTCAACAATAACACAAGTGCGAAAAGTGGTTTTTCAACACTATCACAGGTGCAAAAAGTGGATTTTCACACTAACACAAGTGCGAAAAGTGGGTTTTCAACACTAACTTGTATTAGTGCGAAAAGTGGTTTCCTTCAATAACACAAGTGCGAAAAGTGGTTTTTCAACACTATCACAAGTGCAAGAAGTGTTTTTTCCACACTAATACAAGTGCAAAGTGGTTTCCTGCACCAACACAAGTGCGAAAAGTGGTTTTTCAACACTAACACAAGTGCTAAAAGTGGTCTTTCAACACTATCACAAGTGCGAAAAGTGGTTTTTCAACACTAACACAAGTGCGAAAAGTGGTTTTTCAACACTAACACAAGTGCGAAAAGTGGTTTTTCCACACAAATACAAGTGCGAAAAGTGGTTTCCTTCACTAATACAAGTTCAAAAGTGGTTTCCTGCACCAACACAAGTGCGAAAAGTGGTTTTTCAACACTAACACAAGTGCAAAAAGTGTTTTTTCAACACAATCACAAGTGCAAAAAGTGTTTTTTCCACACTAATACAAGTGCAAACGTGGTTTCCTGCACCAACACAAGTGCGAAAAGTGGTTTTTCAACACTAACACAAGTGCGAAAAGTGGTTTTTCAACACTAACACAAGTGCGAAAAGTGGTTTTTCCACACTAATACAAGTGCGAAAAGTGGTTTCCCTCACTAATACAAGTGCAAAAGTGGTTTCCTGCACCAACACAAGTGCGAAAAGTGGTTTTTCAACACTAACACAAGTGCAAAAAGTGTTTTTTCAACACTATTACAAGTGCAAACGTGGTTTCCTGCACCAACACAAGTGCAAAAAGTGGTTTTTCCACACTAATACAAGTGCAAAAGTGGTTTCCTGCACCAACACAAGTGCGAAAAGTGTTTTTTCAACACTAACACAAGTGCGAAAAGTGGTTTTTCAACACTAACACAAGTGCGAAAAGTGGTTTTTCCACACTAATACAAGAGCAAAAGTGGTTTCCTGCACCAACACAAGTGCGAAAAGTGGTTTTTCAACACTAACACAAGTGCAAAAAGTGTTTTTTCAACACTATCACAAGTGCAAAAAGTGTTTTTTCCGCACTAATACAAGTGCAAAAGTGGTTTCCTGCACCAACACAAGTGCGAAAAGTGGTTTCCTGCACCAACACAAGTGCGAAAAGTGGTTTTTCAACACTAACACAAGTGCGAAAAGTGGTTTTTCAACACTATCACAAGTGCGAAAAGTGGTTTTTCAACACTAACACAAGTGCGAAAAGTGGTTTTTCAACACTAACGCAAGTGCGAAAAGTGGTTTTTCCACACTAATACAAGTGCGAAAAGTGGTTTCCTTCACTAATACAAGTGCAAAAGTGGTTTCCTGCACCAACACAAGTGCGAAAAGTGGTTTTTCAACACTAACACAAGTGCAAAAAGTGTTTTTTCAACACAATCACAAGTGCAAAAAGTGTTTTTTCCACACTAATACAAGTGCAAACGTGGTTTCCTGCACCAACACAAGTGCGAAAAGTGGTTTTTCAACACTAACACAAGTGCGAAAAGTGGTTTTTCAACACTAACACAAGTGCGAAAAGTGGTTTTTCCACACTAATACAAGTGCAAAAGTGGTTTCCTGCACCAACACAAGTGCGAAAAGTGGTTTTTCCACACTAACACAAGTGCGAAAAGTGGTTTTTCAACACTAACACAAGTGCGAAAAGTGGTTTTTTCAACACTAACACAAGTGCGAAAAGTGGTTTTTCCACACTAATACAAGTGCAAAAGTGGTTTCCTGCACCAACACAAGTGCGAAAAGTGGTTTTTCAACACTAACACAAGTGCGAAAAGTGGTTTTTCAACACTAACACAAGTGCGAAAAGTGGTTTTTCCACACTAATACAAGTGCGAAAAGTGGTTTCCTTCACTAATACAAGTGCAAAAGTGGTTTCCTGCACCAACACAAGTGCGAAAAGTGGTTTTTCAACACTAACACAAGTGCAAAAAGTGTTTTTTCAACACTATTACAAGTGCAAAAAGTGTTTTTTCCACACTAATACAAGTGCAAACGTGGTTTCCTGCACCAACACAAGTGCAAAAAGTGGTTTTTCAACACTAGCACAACTGCGAAATGTGGTTTTTCAACACTATCACAAGTGCAAAAAGTGTTTTTTCCACACTAATACAAGTGCAAAAGTGGTTTGCTGCACCAACACAAGTGCGAAAAGTGGTTTTTCAACACTAACAGAAGTGCAAAAAGTGTTTTTTCAACGCTATTACAAGTGCAAAAAGTGTTTTTTTCACACTAATGCAAGTGCAAACGTGGTTTCCTGCACCAACACAAGTGCGAAAAGTGGTTTTTCAACACTAACACAAGTGCGAAAAGTGGGTTTTCAACACTAACACAAGTGCGAAAAGTGATTTTTCCACACTAATACAAGTGCAAAAGTGGTTTCCTGCACCAACACAAGTGCGAAAAGTGGTTTTTCAACACTAACACAAGTGCAAAAAGTGTTTTTTCAACACTATCACAAGTGCAAAAGATGTTTTTTCCGCACTAATACAAGTGCAAAAGTGGTTTCCTGCACCAACACAAGTGCGAAAAGTGGTTTTTCAACACTAACACAAGTGCGAAAAGTGGTTTTTCAACACTAACGCAAGTGCGAAAAGTGGTTTTTTCAACACTAACACAAGTGCGAAAAGTGGTTTTTCCACACTAATACAAGTGCAAAAGTGGTTTCCTGCACCAACACAAGTGCGAAAAGTGGTTTTTCAACACTAACACAAGTGCGAAAAGTGGTTTTTCAACACTAACACAAGTGCAAAAAGTGTTTTTTCCACACTAATACAAGTGCAAAAGTGGTTTCCTGCACCGACACAAGTGTGAAATGTGGTTTTTCAACACTAACACAAGTGCGAAAAGTGGTTTTTCAACACTATCACAAGTGCGAAAAGTGGTTTTTCAACACTAACACAAGTGCGAAAAGTGGTTTTTCAACACTAACACAAGTGCGAAAAGTGGTTTTTCCACACTAATACAAGTGCGAAAAGTGGTTTCCTTCACTAATACAAGTGCAAAAGTGGTTTCCTGCACCAACACAAGTGCGAAAAGTGGTTTTTCAACACTAACACAAGTGCAAAAAGTGTTTTTTCAACACAATCACAAGTGCAAAAAGTGTTTTTTCCACACTAATACAAGTGCAAACGTGGTTTCCTGCACCAACACAAGTGCGAAAAGTGGTTTTTCAGCACTAACACAAGTGCGAAAAGTGGTTTTCCACACTAATACAAGTGCAAAAGTGGTTTCCTGCACCAACACAAGTGCGAAAAGTGTTTTTTCCACACTAATACAAGTGCAAAAAGTGTTTTTTCCACACTAATACAAGTGCAAAAGTGGTTTTTCAACACTAACACAAGTGCGAAAAGTGGTTTTTCAAAACTAACACAAGTGCAAAAAGTGTTTTTTCCACACTAATACAAGTGCAAAAGTGGTTTCCTGCACCAACACAAGTGCGAAAAGTGATTTTTCAACACTAACACAAGTGCGAAAAGTGGTTTTTCAACACTATCACAGGTGCAAAAAGTGTTTTTTCCACACTAATACAAGTGCAAATGTGGTTTCCTGCACCAACACAACTGCGAAAAGTGGTTTTTCAACACTAACACAAGTGCGAAAAGTGGTTTTTCAACACTATCACAAGTGCAAAAAGTGTTTTTTCCACACTAATACAAGTGCAAAAGTGGTTTCCTGCACCAACACAAGTGCGAAAAGTGGATTTTCAACACTAACACAAGTGCGAAAAGTGGGTTTTCAACACTAACACAAGTGCGAAAAGTGGGTTTTCAACACTAACACAAGTGCAAAAAGTGGTTTCCTTCACTAACGCAAGTGCGAAAAGTGGTTTTTCAACACTAACACAAGTGCGAAAAGTGGTTTTTCAACACTAACACAAGTGCGAAAAGTGGTTTTTCCACACTAATACAAGTGCAAAAGTGGTTTTTCAACACTAACACAAGTGCGAAAAGTGGTTTTTCAACACTAACACAAGTGCAAAAAGTGTTTTTTCCACACTAATGCAAGTGCAAAAGTGGTTTTTCAACACTAACACAAGTGCGAAAAGTGGTTTTTCAACACTAACACAAGTGCAAAAAGTGTTTTTTCCACACTAATACAAGTGCAAAAGTGGTTTCCTGCACCAACACAAGTGCGAAAAGTGATTTTTCAACACTAACACAAGTGCGAAAAGTGGTTTTTCAACACTATCACAGGTGCAAAAAGTGGATTTTCACACTAACACAAGTGCGAAAAGTGGGTTTTCAACACTAACTTGTATTAGTGCGAAAAGTGGTTTCCTTCAATAACACAAGTGCGAAAAGTGGTTTTTCAACACTATCACAAGTGCAAGAAGTGTTTTTTCCACACTAATACAAGTGCAAAAGTGGTTTCCTGCACCAACACAAGTGCGAAAAGTGGTTTTTCAACACTAACACAAGTGCTAAAAGTGGTTTTTCAACACTATCACAAGTGCGAAAAGTGGTTTTTCAACACTAACACAAGTGCGAAAAGTGGTTTTTCAACACTAACACAAGTGCGAAAAGTGGTTTTTCCACACTAATACAAGTGCGAAAAGTGGTTTTTCCACACTAATACAAGTGCAAAAGTGGTTTCCTGCACCAACACAAGTGCGAAAAGTGGTTTTTCAACACTAACACAAGTGCAAAAAGTGTTTTTTCAACACAATCACAAGTGCAAAAAGTGTTTTTTCCACACTAATACAAGTGCAAACGTGGTTTCCTGCACCAACACAAGTGCGAAAAGTGGTTTTTCAACACTAACACAAGTGCGAAAAGTGGTTTTTCAACACTAACACAAGTGCGAAAAGTGGTTTTTCCACACTAATACAAGTGCGAAAAGTGGTTTCCCTCACTAATACAAGTGCAAAAGTGGTTTCCTGCACCAACACAAGTGCGAAAAGTGGTTTTTCAACACTAACACAAGTGCAAAAAGTGTTTTTTCAACACTATTACAAGTGCAAACGTGGTTTCCTGCACCAACACAAGTGCAAAAAGTGGTTTTTCCACACTAATACAAGTGCAAAAGTGGTTTCCTGCACCAACACAAGTGCGAAAAGTGTTTTTTCAACACTAACACAAGTGCGAAAAGTGGTTTTTCAACACTAACACAAGTGCGAAAAGTGGTTTTTCCACACTAATACAAGAGCAAAAGTGGTTTCCTGCACCAACACAAGTGCGAAAAGTGGTTTTTCAACACTAACACAAGTGCAAAAAGTGTTTTTTCAACACTATCACAAGTGCAAAAAGTGTTTTTTCCGCACTAATACAAGTGCAAAAGTGGTTTCCTGCACCAACACAAGTGCGAAAAGTGGTTTCCTGCACCAACACAAGTGCGAAAAGTGGTTTTTCAACACTAACACAAGTGCGAAAAGTGGTTTTTCAACACTATCACAAGTGCGAAAAGTGGTTTTTCAACACTAACACAAGTGCGAAAAGTGGTTTTTCAACACTAACACAAGTGCGAAAAGTGGTTTTTCAACACTAACACAAGTGCGAAAAGTGGTTTTTCCACACTAATACAAGTGCGAAAAGTGGTTTCCTTCACTAATACAAGTGCAAAAGTGGTTTCCTGCACCAACACAAGTGCGAAAAGTGGTTTTTCAACACTAACACAAGTGCAAAAAGTGTTTTTTCAACACAATCACAAGTGCGAAAAGTGGTTTTTCAACACTAACACAAGTGCGAAAAGTGGTTTTTCCACACTAATACAAGTGCAAAAGTGGTTTCCTGCACCAACACAAGTGCGAAAAGTGGTTTTTCCACACTAATACAAGTGCAAAAAGTGTTTTTTCCACACTAATACAAGTGCAAAAGTGGTTTTTCAACACTAACACAAGTGCGAAAAGTGGTTTTTCAACACTAACACAAGTGCAAAAAGTGTTTTTTCCACACTAATACAAGTGCAAAAGTGGTTTCCTGCACCAACACAAGTGCGAAAAGTGATTTTTCAACACTAACACAAGTGCGAAAAGTGGTTTTTCAACACTATCACAGGTGCAAAAAGTGGATTTTCAACACTAACACAAGTGCGAAAAGTGGGTTTTCAACACTAACACAAGTGCGAAAAGTGGTTTCCTTCAATAACACAAGTGCGAAAAGTGGTTTTTCAACACTATCACAAGTGCAAGAAGTGTTTTTTCCACACTAATACAAGTGCAAAAGTGGTTTCCTGCACCAACACAAGTGCGAAAAGTGGTTTTTCAACACTAACACAAGTGCTAAAAGTGGTTTTTCAACACTATCACAAGTGCGAAAAGTGGTTTTTCAACACTAACACAAGTGCGAAAAGTGGTTTTTCAACACTAACACAAGTGCGAAAAGTGGTTTTTCCACACTAATACAAGTGCGAAAAGTGGTTTCCTTCACTAATACAAGTGCAAAAGTGGTTTCCTGCACCAACACAAGTGCGAAAAGTGGTTTTTCAACACTAACACAAGTGCAAAAAGTGTTTTTTCAACACAATCACAAGTGCAAAAAGTGTTTTTTCCACACTAATACAAGTGCAAACGTGGTTTCCTGCACCAACACAAGTGCGAAAAGTGGTTTTTCAACACTAACACAAGTGTGAAAAGTGGTTTTTCAACACTAACACAAGTGCGAAAAGTGGTTTTTCCACACTAATGCAAGTGCGAAAAGTGGTTTCCCTCACTAATACAAGTGCAAAAGTGGTTTCCTGCACCAACACAAGTGCGAAAAGTGGTTTTTCAACACTAACACAAGTGCAAAAAGTGTTTTTTCAACACTATTACAAGTGCAAACGTGGTTTCCTGCACCAACACAAGTGCAAAAAGTGGTTTTTCCACACTAATACAAGTGCAAAAGTGGTTTCCTGCACCAACACAAGTGCGAAAAGTGTTTTTTCAACACTAACACAAGTGCGAAAAGTGGTTTTTCAACACTAACACAAGTGCGAAAAGTGGTTTTTCCACACTAATACAAGTGCAAAAGTGGTTTCCTGCACCAACACAAGTGCGAAAAGTGGTTTTTCAACACTAACACAAGTGCAAAAAGTGTTTTTTCAACACTATCACAAGTGCAAAAAGTGTTTTTTCCGCACTAATACAAGTGCAAAAGTGGTTTCCTGCACCAACCCAAGTGCGAAAAGTAGTTTTTCAACACTAACACAAGTGCGAAAAGTGGTTTTTTCAACACTAACACAAGTGCGAAAAGTGGTTTTTCCACACTAATACAAGTGCAAAAGTGGTTTCCTGCACCAACACAAGTGCGAAAAGTGGTTTTTCAACACCAACACAAGTGCGAAAAGTGGATTTTCAACACTAACACAAGTGCGAAAAGTGGGTTTTCAACACTAACACAAGTGCGAAAAGTGGGTTTTCAACACTAACACAAGTGCGAAAAGTGGTTTCCTTCAATAACACAAGTGCGAAAAGTGGTTTTTCAACACTATCACAAGTGCAAGAAGTGTTTTTTCCACACTAATACAAGTGCAAAAGTGGTTTCCTGCACCAACACAAGTGCGAAAAGTGGTTTTTCAACACTAACACAAGTGCGAAAAGTGGTTTTTCAACACTATCACAAGTGCGAAAAGTGGTTTTTCAACACTAACACAAGTGCGAAAAGTGGTTTTTCAACACTAACACAAGTGCGAAAAGTGGTTTTTCCACACTAATACAAGTGCGAAAAGTGGTTTCCTTCACTAATACAAGTGCAAAAGTGGTTTCCTGCACCAACACAAGTGCGAAAAGTGGTTTTTCAACACTAACACAAGTGCAAAAAGTGTTTTTTCAACACAATCACAAGTGCAAAAAGTGTTTTTTCCACACTAATACAAGTGCAAACGTGGTTTCCTGCACCAACACAAGTGCGAAAAGTGGTTTTTCAACACTAACACAAGTGCGAAAAGTGGTTTTTCAACACTAACACAAGTGCGAAAAGTGGTTTTCCACACTAATACAAGTGCAAAAGTGGTTTCCTGCACCAACACAAGTGCGAAAAGTGGTTTTTCCACACTAATACAAGTGCAAAAAGTGTTTTTTCCACACTAATACAAGTGCAAAAGTGGTTTTTCAACACTAACACAAGTGCGAAAAGTGGTTTTTCAAAACTAACACAAGTGCAAAAAGTGTTTTTTCCACACTAATACAAGTGCAAAAGTGGTTTCCTGCACCAACACAACTGCGAAAAGTGGTTTTTCAACACTAACACAAGTGCGAAAAGTGGTTTTTCAACACTATCACAAGTGCAAAAAGTGTTTTTTCCACACTAATACAAGTGCAAAAGTGGTTTCCTGCACCAACACAAGTGCGAAAAGTGGATTTTCAACACTAACACAAGTGCGAAAAGTGGGTTTTCAACACTAACACAAGTGCGAAAAGTGGGTTTTCAACACTAACACAAGTGCAAAAAGTGGTTTCCTTCACTAACGCAAGTGCGAAAAGTGGTTTTTCAACACTAACACAAGTGCGAAAAGTGGTTTTTCAACACTAACACAAGTGTGAAAAGTGGTTTTTCCACACTAATACAAGTGCAAAAGTGGTTTTTCAACACTAACACAAGTGCGAAAAGTGGTTTTTCAACACTAACACAAGTGCAAAAAGTGTTTTTTCCACACTAATACAAGTGCAAAAGTGGTTTTTCAACACTAACACAAGTGCGAAAAGTGGTTTTTCAACACTAACACAAGTGCAAAAAGTGTTTTTTCCACACTAATACAAGTGCAAAAGTGGTTTCCTGCACCAACACAAGTGCGAAAAGTGATTTTTCAACAATAACACAAGTGCGAAAAGTGGTTTTTCAACACTATCACAGGTGCAAAAAGTGGATTTTCACACTAACACAAGTGCGAAAAGTGGGTTTTCAACACTAACTTGTATTAGTGCGAAAAGTGGTTTCCTTCAATAACACAAGTGCGAAAAGTGGTTTTTCAACACTATCACAAGTGCAAGAAGTGTTTTTTCCACACTAATACAAGTGCAAAAGTGGTTTCCTGCACCAACACAAGTGCGAAAAGTGGTTTTTCAACACTAACACAAGTGCTAAAAGTGGTCTTTCAACACTATCACAAGTGCGAAAAGTGGTTTTTCAACACTAACACAAGTGCGAAAAGTGGTTTTTCAACACTAACACAAGTGCGAAAAGTGGTTTTTCCACACAAATACAAGTGCGAAAAGTGGTTTCCTTCACTAATACAAGTTCAAAAGTGGTTTCCTGCACCAACACAAGTGCGAAAAGTGGTTTTTCAACACTAACACAAGTGCAAAAAGTGTTTTTTCAACACAATCACAAGTGCAAAAAGTGTTTTTTCCACACTAATACAAGTGCAAACGTGGTTTCCTGCACCAACACAAGTGCGAAAAGTGGTTTTTCAACACTAACACAAGTGCGAAAAGTGGTTTTTCAACACTAACACAAGTGCGAAAAGTGGTTTTTCCACACTAATACAAGTGCGAAAAGTGGTTTCCCTCACTAATACAAGTGCAAAAGTGGTTTCCTGCACCAACACAAGTGCGAAAAGTGGTTTTTCAACACTAACACAAGTGCAAAAAGTGTTTTTTCAACACTATTACAAGTGCAAACGTGGTTTCCTGCACCAACACAAGTGCAAAAAGTGGTTTTTCCACACTAATACAAGTGCAAAAGTGGTTTCCTGCACCAACACAAGTGCGAAAAGTGTTTTTTCAACACTAACACAAGTGCGAAAAGTGGTTTTTCAACACTAACACAAGTGCGAAAAGTGGTTTTTCCACACTAATACAAGAGCAAAAGTGGTTTCCTGCACCAACACAAGTGCGAAAAGTGGTTTTTCAACACTAACACAAGTGCAAAAAGTGTTTTTTCAACACTATCACAAGTGCAAAAAGTGTTTTTTCCGCACTAATACAAGTGCAAAAGTGGTTTCCTGCACCAACACAAGTGCGAAAAGTGGTTTCCTGCACCAACACAAGTGCGAAAAGTGGTTTTTCAACACTAACACAAGTGCGAAAAGTGGTTTTTCAACACTATCACAAGTGCGAAAAGTGGTTTTTCAACACTAACACAAGTGCGAAAAGTGGTTTTTCAACACTAACGCAAGTGCGAAAAGTGGTTTTTCCACACTAATACAAGTGCGAAAAGTGGTTTCCTTCACTAATACAAGTGCAAAAGTGGTTTCCTGCACCAACACAAGTGCGAAAAGTGGTTTTTCAACACTAACACAAGTGCAAAAAGTGTTTTTTCAACACAATCACAAGTGCAAAAAGTGTTTTTTCCACACTAATACAAGTGCAAACGTGGTTTCCTGCACCAACACAAGTGCGAAAAGTGGTTTTTCAACACTAACACAAGTGCGAAAAGTGGTTTTTCAACACTAACACAAGTGCGAAAAGTGGTTTTTCCACACTAATACAAGTGCAAAAGTGGTTTCCTGCACCAACACAAGTGCGAAAAGTGGTTTTTCCACACTAACACAAGTGCGAAAAGTGGTTTTTCAACACTAACACAAGTGCGAAAAGTGGTTTTTTCAACACTAACACAAGTGCGAAAAGTGGTTTTTCCACACTAATACAAGTGCAAAAGTGGTTTCCTGCACCAACACAAGTGCGAAAAGTGGTTTTTCAACACTAACACAAGTGCGAAAAGTGGTTTTTCAACACTAACACAAGTGCGAAAAGTGGTTTTTCCACACTAATACAAGTGCGAAAAGTGGTTTCCTTCACTAATACAAGTGCAAAAGTGGTTTCCTGCACCAACACAAGTGCGAAAAGTGGTTTTTCAACACTAACACAAGTGCAAAAAGTGTTTTTTCAACACTATTACAAGTGCAAAAAGTGTTTTTTCCACACTAATACAAGTGCAAACGTGGTTTCCTGCACCAACACAAGTGCAAAAAGTGGTTTTTCAACACTAGCACAACTGCGAAATGTGGTTTTTCAACACTATCACAAGTGCAAAAAGTGTTTTTTCCACACTAATACAAGTGCAAAAGTGGTTTGCTGCACCAACACAAGTGCGAAAAGTGGTTTTTCAACACTAACAGAAGTGCAAAAAGTGTTTTTTCAACGCTATTACAAGTGCAAAAAGTGTTTTTTTCACACTAATGCAAGTGCAAACGTGGTTTCCTGCACCAACACAAGTGCGAAAAGTGGTTTTTCAACACTAACACAAGTGCGAAAAGTGGGTTTTCAACACTAACACAAGTGCGAAAAGTGATTTTTCCACACTAATACAAGTGCAAAAGTGGTTTCCTGCACCAACACAAGTGCGAAAAGTGGTTTTTCAACACTAACACAAGTGCAAAAAGTGTTTTTTCAACACTATCACAAGTGCAAAAGATGTTTTTTCCGCACTAATACAAGTGCAAAAGTGGTTTCCTGCACCAACACAAGTGCGAAAAGTGGTTTTTCAACACTAACACAAGTGCGAAAAGTGGTTTTTCAACACTAACGCAAGTGCGAAAAGTGGTTTTTTCAACACTAACACAAGTGCGAAAAGTGGTTTTTCCACACTAATACAAGTGCAAAAGTGGTTTCCTGCACCAACACAAGTGCGAAAAGTGGTTTTTCAACACTAACACAAGTGCGAAAAGTGGTTTTTCAACACTAACACAAGTGCAAAAAGTGTTTTTTCCACACTAATACAAGTGCAAAAGTGGTTTCCTGCACCGACACAAGTGTGAAATGTGGTTTTTCAACACTAACACAAGTGCGAAAAGTGGTTTTTCAACACTATCACAAGTGCGAAAAGTGGTTTTTCAACACTAACACAAGTGCGAAAAGTGGTTTTTCAACACTAACACAAGTGCGAAAAGTGGTTTTTCCACACTAATACAAGTGCGAAAAGTGGTTTCCTTCACTAATACAAGTGCAAAAGTGGTTTCCTGCACCAACACAAGTGCGAAAAGTGGTTTTTCAACACTAACACAAGTGCAAAAAGTGTTTTTTCAACACAATCACAAGTGCAAAAAGTGTTTTTTCCACACTAATACAAGTGCAAACGTGGTTTCCTGCACCAACACAAGTGCGAAAAGTGGTTTTTCAGCACTAACACAAGTGCGAAAAGTGGTTTTCCACACTAATACAAGTGCAAAAGTGGTTTCCTGCACCAACACAAGTGCGAAAAGTGTTTTTTCCACACTAATACAAGTGCAAAAAGTGTTTTTTCCACACTAATACAAGTGCAAAAGTGGTTTTTCAACACTAACACAAGTGCGAAAAGTGGTTTTTCAAAACTAACACAAGTGCAAAAAGTGTTTTTTCCACACTAATACAAGTGCAAAAGTGGTTTCCTGCACCAACACAAGTGCGAAAAGTGATTTTTCAACACTAACACAAGTGCGAAAAGTGGTTTTTCAACACTATCACAGGTGCAAAAAGTGTTTTTTCCACACTAATACAAGTGCAAATGTGGTTTCCTGCACCAACACAACTGCGAAAAGTGGTTTTTCAACACTAACACAAGTGCGAAAAGTGGTTTTTCAACACTATCACAAGTGCAAAAAGTGTTTTTTCCACACTAATACAAGTGCAAAAGTGGTTTCCTGCACCAACACAAGTGCGAAAAGTGGATTTTCAACACTAACACAAGTGCGAAAAGTGGGTTTTCAACACTAACACAAGTGCGAAAAGTGGGTTTTCAACACTAACACAAGTGCAAAAAGTGGTTTCCTTCACTAACGCAAGTGCGAAAAGTGGTTTTTCAACACTAACACAAGTGCGAAAAGTGGTTTTTCAACACTAACACAAGTGCGAAAAGTGGTTTTTCCACACTAATACAAGTGCAAAAGTGGTTTTTCAACACTAACACAAGTGCGAAAAGTGGTTTTTCAACACTAACACAAGTGCAAAAAGTGTTTTTTCCACACTAATGCAAGTGCAAAAGTGGTTTTTCAACACTAACACAAGTGCGAAAAGTGGTTTTTCAACACTAACACAAGTGCAAAAAGTGTTTTTTCCACACTAATACAAGTGCAAAAGTGGTTTCCTGCACCAACACAAGTGCGAAAAGTGATTTTTCAACACTAACACAAGTGCGAAAAGTGGTTTTTCAACACTATCACAGGTGCAAAAAGTGGATTTTCACACTAACACAAGTGCGAAAAGTGGGTTTTCAACACTAACTTGTATTAGTGCGAAAAGTGGTTTCCTTCAATAACACAAGTGCGAAAAGTGGTTTTTCAACACTATCACAAGTGCAAGAAGTGTTTTTTCCACACTAATACAAGTGCAAAAGTGGTTTCCTGCACCAACACAAGTGCGAAAAGTGGTTTTTCAACACTAACACAAGTGCTAAAAGTGGTTTTTCAACACTATCACAAGTGCGAAAAGTGGTTTTTCAACACTAACACAAGTGCGAAAAGTGGTTTTTCAACACTAACACAAGTGCGAAAAGTGGTTTTTCCACACTAATACAAGTGCGAAAAGTGGTTTTTCCACACTAATACAAGTGCAAAAGTGGTTTCCTGCACCAACACAAGTGCGAAAAGTGGTTTTTCAACACTAACACAAGTGCAAAAAGTGTTTTTTCAACACAATCACAAGTGCAAAAAGTGTTTTTTCCACACTAATACAAGTGCAAACGTGGTTTCCTGCACCAACACAAGTGCGAAAAGTGGTTTTTCAACACTAACACAAGTGCGAAAAGTGGTTTTTCAACACTAACACAAGTGCGAAAAGTGGTTTTTCCACACTAATACAAGTGCGAAAAGTGGTTTCCCTCACTAATACAAGTGCAAAAGTGGTTTCCTGCACCAACACAAGTGCGAAAAGTGGTTTTTCAACACTAACACAAGTGCAAAAAGTGTTTTTTCAACACTATTACAAGTGCAAACGTGGTTTCCTGCACCAACACAAGTGCAAAAAGTGGTTTTTCCACACTAATACAAGTGCAAAAGTGGTTTCCTGCACCAACACAAGTGCGAAAAGTGTTTTTTCAACACTAACACAAGTGCGAAAAGTGGTTTTTCAACACTAACACAAGTGCGAAAAGTGGTTTTTCCACACTAATACAAGAGCAAAAGTGGTTTCCTGCACCAACACAAGTGCGAAAAGTGGTTTTTCAACACTAACACAAGTGCAAAAAGTGTTTTTTCAACACTATCACAAGTGCAAAAAGTGTTTTTTCCGCACTAATACAAGTGCAAAAGTGGTTTCCTGCACCAACACAAGTGCGAAAAGTGGTTTCCTGCACCAACACAAGTGCGAAAAGTGGTTTTTCAACACTAACACAAGTGCGAAAAGTGGTTTTTCAACACTATCACAAGTGCGAAAAGTGGTTTTTCAACACTAACACAAGTGCGAAAAGTGGTTTTTCAACACTAACACAAGTGCGAAAAGTGGTTTTTCCACACTAATACAAGTGCGAAAAGTGGTTTCCTTCACTAATACAAGTGCAAAAGTGGTTTCCTGCACCAACACAAGTGCGAAAAGTGGTTTTTCAACACTAACACAGGTGCAAAAAGTGTTTTTTCAACACAATCACAAGTGCAAAAAGTGTTTTTTCCACACTAATACAAGTGCAAACGTGGTTTCCTGCACCAACACAAGTGCGAAAAGTGGTTTTTCAACACTAAC